>NC_138902.1:15437535-15576048 GCF_965194825.1 Balaenoptera physalus
ATTGTTCTGGAAATACACCCGAGGTTTAAAAATTAAGGGAAAAAGCATTTGGCAAAAGGCATTTTGGGGTTTGCCAAGACCCAGAACATTTGAAAAACAGTTCAAGATTTCTTTTGCTTTTTCTTTTCTCCTTAGTTGTGAAACCCACAATGCTGCCTAGAGGTTGTAGAAGGAGACGGCCCCATTCTTCAGACTGATGTTCCTCTTGCCGTGGGGGTGATGGACCCCGGACAGGAGGCAGTGGTTACAGAAGCAGGGCCTGACTGTGTCCGGGGGCAAAGCCCCGCACCCGCCTCTGTTGGCAGGGGAAGGAGGGCCCTTGGGCTTGCAGCTCCCAGCCTGGGCCTCGCCCTCCGTCCAGGCCTGCTCTGGGCTGCTCTCTATGGCGTGCAATGTGCCTGCTGCCTTTCTAAGACTTGACTCACCTTGTCCAAACATGGGGAAGCTCGTTACATAAGGGAAACGGTCTCCAATTTGCTAGGCGAGAAACTCTGGAAGTTAGCAAACGCTAATCCAATAAAATATAAACTGAAATGTTTATTCTAGAAAAAAACCCTTCAAACAATTTTTTTTTATTAGTCACATTTGGCACGGTTGAGTCTTTCCCTGGAGGGACCATCTTGCTGAGGGAAAAGGGAAACAAAGCAACGATCTCAGAGGAAAACTCAACCCAGCAGTTTCTAAATCTGCAACTGGCTGGCTGTGTGATTGCACACAAGACAGCAAACCTCTCCATGTTTTGGTTGCCCAATAACCATCTCGCAAGGGTTTCTTTGATTAAAGGCAAATATATGAATCAAATAGGTCGGGGGCTGATTCATGCTGATAATGAATCCTAATGTTCCAGGAGCATTAGGTCTTTGGTGTAATCAACACACGGGCCACTTAGCAAATTCTAGCAGAGTTTTCCCCCGTCCCTCTTTCCCCCAGACACCTACCTGTGAAGCCTGACACACCTGCACGCCTCTCAGAATTCTGTGCCTTGAAAGCGTGGTGACCTTGGCCCTTCCCCAGGTGGGACGGTGGGGGACACTGGGAGACAGTGGCTCTGTGACCTGGGGTCCTACACCAAGATTTCTAATTACGTTTCGGGGTCACCCACGTCCAAGGAGAGCTGTTGTCGTGTATGGGCTTTGCCACAACCCTGCCTGGAAAAAGCAATATTGGAGTTTCTCTCTGGTCTTGCTGCTCTCAACGCCCCCGCTTCTAACTGAGGCCCTGGGCCTTGGCGTGTTGAGAGGCTGGGAGCTGCAGGTCAGGCTGTGGGTGGGTGCTGTTGGCAGAGTGGAGGCAGAGCATGACTGAATTCCGTCCTTCCTCAGAGCCCCACCCAACCTGTCTTTGCATCCGTTTGTTCATTTACCTCTTCATCAGCTGTGTGGGTGCCGGATCTTAGCCTGACCTCCAGCGAAGATAGGTCTGTTCGCCCCTGTGCACGTTGACAATGACAATCGGCCATTGCATAAGTGGTTACCACTTACAAAGAGCTTTCACATATATAATCTTGCCTCTTCTCAAAAACCCACAGCAAATGCAGGGGCCCTCAGATCATCTGGTCACCATCTCATTACAGAGGGGACGTTCTTCCCAAGGTCCCACAGCCACTCAGAGGTCAGGCTTGGTTTAGAGCCTCTTCACTCCCCAGGCTTGTACTTGAACTCACCTTGTTCTTGATCAGGATCTGTTTTGTTCTGTGTCCTCCTGTTTACATTACCCCATGTGGACTGTAAAGTCCTTTGGGACAGGATCATGTTTGGCACGTCTCCATAGCGCGCGTGGCGAGGGGCTGAGCGTTGTATGTGGAATCTGCTTAACAAACATCCAATGAACAGTGAAAAGTATTGAACTGGGTGGGACCAGATCACGGCGGACAGATTGGCATTGCGTTGCCTGATCTGAAAGAGCTACTCCGGGTCTCTGGGAGCCTCCCTGACTGTCACGTGCCCTCCACCCTCACCCACTTTAGTCCTGACACAGACCCCCTGACACCAGCTGTAGCATTATTACCCTTACTATCACCACTCTCGCATAGCCAGCTCCCAGCGTGGGCCAAGACATAGAAAAGAAGGTGTGCGCTTTTAGATATCGTTCCAGCCAAGGGAATATGAGGCAGAAGCTCTGGAATTGGCGGGCGGGAGCAGCCCATGTGGGGAGAGAGGGGACAGACCACGTGGTCTTTGAGCTAGAGCCTGGCCCTACCCCGAAGTGCTGGGTGACCTCAGCCCCGCTGCCTCTAGCTGAACGTGAGAACAAAGGTCCTCTCTGTCCTGCCTACTTGCTTCTTAACCATATGAGTGAGAGGGCAAATGAGAGCCCATTTTGAACTCCCAGGAGGAAAGGCAGTCGTAATAACAACGATTATGTAGAGGATCTGGCTTGTTGAGGCTGCCTTCGAACAGAAACCAGCTCACTCCTCAGGGCAGGTGGAGGCCATCTCTTGGAGCTGGGAGCCATTCTGGCTTTGGGGGTGCGGGAGGTACGGGGAAGGGCAGAGAACACGGCGAGGGGTTCTCTTTCAGACTCATTACCGTCCTTGGATTTCCTAGGTGTGTGGGAATACTGATCAGGCCTCCTGCCTCCCCGGAGTTTCTTTCTCTCAGGGGAGAATTCTGGCTTCCCCATTTCTGACATGATGATTCAGAGCAAAAGTGGACTTGTCAGAGACAGGAAGGAAAGATAAGATAAAAATAAAAAGTTAGCCAGACTTGTAAGTTTTTCTGGCCTTGTTCCCCCTCTCCCTACCCCACAGCATTCACATTCTAGAAAATCAAAATCCCACAGCAAAGCCAGGAACGGAGGGCCAGGCCACAGGCTCCAGGTCAAGGCCGGAGGGCAGTGGAGGAAGTGATTCAGTGCCCGGGGATGGAGGAGACCGCGGCCGGGCCAGGATGCAGGGCTCCGGGCGGGGCGTCAGCCTCAGTGCTGCTCGAGCACCCGCCCCCATCCACCCCAGAGGCAGGCAGCCGGGAGCCATGTGATTGATGGGCCCCAGCTTGAATGGAAAGTCCAGATTCCAGGGACACACAGCTTAAGAGGCAGGAGGAAACCCACCTCTCACATCTGCAACAAAATTAAACTAAATACATAAAATTTGTTAGTTTACAAATAGAACTGTTACTTGTTATTCGGGGTATTAACGATCTCCTTTTTTTGATTAAAAAAATGTATTTTGAAGAAAAAAATTTTTTTTCCGTTAATGCCCGTGAAAGACGTTTGTTTCAGTTGCCAACGTTTCTGCAGAACTAATGTGGGTGGATTGTGACAGATATAATTTCTCCATCCTACAGTTTCATCAGCTTGAGTTCTGTTAAACTATACCCGCTGGGCTTAGCTCCTTTTAAAGTTTCCGCTTTGACAGGTAGATTTATTAGTCTTGAAATTTGTACAAATCAGATGTCACTCGTGGCAACTTGTCAAAATGTCAGTCTGGCGAGGCGGCATGAAAGGCTTTCTGGAGAGGGAGACAGCGGTGAGGCAGGCTTTAAAGAACTCCAGCGCGAGCTGAGGAAGGAATGGGGCCATGGCAGCTTCTTGATCCTGAGGCTTTACTTTATTGAATATCTCGGGCTGGACAGCGGATGGGCCGTCCGATCCCGGGTCTCTGAGACATCAAGGCTGACAGCCCCCAAATCATGGTTCCTGTCTGTTACAGTGTCAAGTTTCTCTGCTTGTTATGTTCACTTAGTGGGAGAAGGCCAGAGGTGCCGGTGTGGGGAAGGAGAGTGAATCCAGGTCTTTTGGTTTCCAAGAATGCAGGGCTCGTGCTGCTGCAGTGGAAATATAATTCTGGAGGGGGAGGCTCTTACTGGACGATTGCACTGTTTGCCCATCTGTTGGTCCGTGCGTCTGCCCCGGGATGTCGAAAGACACCCAAGAAAGCTGCAGGGCTCAGTATTCCTACCACCTCTCTCTCCCATTCACCAAGAGGTTCGGGTGGGCTTGACACTGATGTCTTCAGAGACATAGGGCAGCTCTGAGACCCACGCCGGATCACTGGGTCTCCTCTTACTCCCAAGCAGGGGGTTGGGGAACCTGGCAGGCTGACCTCCTCAGTGTCGCCTTCCCATCCACCCCCACCCTTTCTGGCCCCTCGTCTGCCTCTGAGCTGTGCTGTCTCAGCCTCGGGCCAGGCACGACTTGATCTGAGAAGTGTGAACTGTGCTCTCGCCCGCCCCATCCCCTGCCTGCTTCCCCCTCCTCCTCATTTCTTTGCCTGTTGAATTATTGAAGACCTTTTTCCTTCGTGAGTTCCCAGAAACTCCTGCTCCAATGCAAATACCTCTTTGAGGGAGGAGACCCCTCCTTACTGGGGATGAGGTGACAACACTGCTGAAAGCAAGGAAGTATTCTGTGGGGGCCAGGATCGGGGAAGAGGAAGCATGGGGACCCAAGGGGACCTGCCCCAGCTCGTGATATTTTTGAGAGGCCGACCTGCTTGATGCATCCCTGAAATGTGTTCAGAGCAGGGAGCCAGGCTTTTGAAAGAGAGACAGGCCAGGTAAGGGGAGGCCGGCAGGGAGCCCCGAGGACCCTTCCCGGCCTCTCACCTGCCTTGCTCTCTAGTGAAGGCAAGGGGACTTCCACTTGGCCCTCTGTCCCCTCAACAGCACAGGTGTTTGTCAGTGACCGACTCCTTCTCCGTCAGCAGCGTGGAGTCCGAGGCGTCAGGAGGGGGATTTTCCTCTCGCTGGGCCCAGGAAGGGGTCCGGTCGGTATTCTTGCTGAAAAGGACAAGAATCGAGTCCACCGTTTACCTTTTCTGGTTGGCGCCTGGCGTGCTGAGGAACTGAGATTATCCCAGGTGAAAAATCTCAGACATTAAGAGGCACGATAATGATCACAGTCATGATGATATAATAACGGGGGTAGTTATCCTAATAATCCCGTAGGATGTATAGCCTGTCTTTCAAAGCACTCAAAACACTCTCGCGTCTGGGATCTCACATCCTCACAACCTGCTTCTGGGGGAGAGGTGGGAGTGGGACAGGCTCCCGTAGCTACGTGGGGAAACCGAGGCACCCAGCTCATGCCATTCACTCCGGGCCCTTTAACTCAGCCACGTGACTCCTGGAAAAATGAACCTTTATGTTCGCTATCGCCCAATTATTTTGAGCTGTCATCCTGTCCCTGAGAGTGGAACACACACACACATACATCTGTGGCTTCCAAGCCCCAAATGGGCCATTACCGAGAAGCGCTTCAGTTTACAGAGTTGAAAGACTTAATCACCAGCCTCCACCCCAGCCCTCTTTTCTCCAGTGCTGTGCGCCGGTTCCCTCATCAAAAGGGAACAGGGAAGAGGCAGATCTGAGGAGCACTTCACAGGGGAAAACTCTTTAAAAGAAATCACTGTGTGTCATAGTGCAGGGTGACTTCCTTTCATGTGGCAAATGCGTTCTGGCAGCTCCCCGCTCCACATCAGATAGATCATTACAGTGGGGACGGGTGGGATGGGGGGGGAGTCTTCCCAGCCCCTCCTCCCAGGGCGGCTCGGCCCATCCCAGGGAGGTGGGCTGGGGTCACTTTCAAAGGGCGAGCGTGGGGTCCTGAGGGGCTAATGAGTGGAGAACAGAGAAAAAGCGGTGGGTACTCGTTGCTTGTGGGAGTCCTGTGGTCCTCTGTAGTCAACGTGTCTCTGCTTGGTAATTTTAGGGCAGGCAGCAGGGAGAGAGAACCCGGGCTGGGGGGGAAAGATGAGGAGGCGGGGAAAGGCAGGGGAGAAGAAGGAAAAAAAAAAAAAAACACCTCACCAGCCCGTCTGGCGTTAGTTCAGAAAGCTCTCCAACTCACACATCTGGTTCTTATATTTCAAAGTTAATTAGTCATATTGAGGCTGTCTGAAGATAAATTTATCATCCAGAAAAAACACAAACAGTTTGAAAAATGAAAGGAAGTGGGGTGACATGGCTTGACGTTTAAATAAATCATTTTAACATGATTAAAAAACTTGTCCTGTCTGACACCCGGCACTTGGGTACTTTGTAAAGAATTTTTGACAAAGACAAGTCCCTGTTTGGTATACAAAAGCCCTTGCCATTCAATTACTCAGAATAATCCTTGGCCAGTTACTTTTCTGAGGGACTTCTTGGTGTGTTTGGGGGGCGGCCACGGCTGGGCCCTACTTTCTGGGGTGGTGGTAGGAAGCGTGGGGTAGCCAGTGGTTATTCCAGTTGAAAAAAAAAACAAAACAACTCAGACGTGAAGCGGTAGGGTAACTGGAGAGTTTTTCTTTGGAGAGGAGTGAGGGTAAAGCGAATGCTTAACCCGGGCTTCTCTGATGGCTGTTGGGTTTGAGCAGGAAATCCTTGCCCGGCCCAAAGAGGAAAGATCCTCTTCAAATGTTGAGGCAGAGACTTCCAAGAACCAGATGTGTCCTGTTTCTTACACCTCCCAGGGCTCAGCTGACAGTTTCTGTGACAATGGAACTAGGAATCGGGGCTCTCTCTGGCCCGGCTGTAGGAAGCAGTGGCCAGATGGGGGTGGTAACAGTCTAAATAGTGGTGAGTCTGCTGGTTAGTTTGTCGTAGGAGCAGGTGGAGGTGAGCTGGAGCCTGTACAAGCTGAGACACACCACCGTCCTCCTGTTCTTCCCACCCTGCCCCAGCTGTGCCAGGGAACCCTGTGTACTCAGTAAAGGTCGCTGGTTCCTGTTCTCCCTAATGACGGACAGCCCTTCCCAGCCCAGCTCAGCAGTGGGGACAGACATCTGCAGTGGTGGTGGCAGAGACCCTGCTGGCCTATGTGGGTATTTCTAAATGTGATGGAAGAGGGGGGCATATCCCAGGGCCTCCCCCAAATCTGTCCAAGGTAAATTGGCTCTTGGGAGATTTCGACGCTCCTTTCCATTTGCCCTTTGGTCGCGTGCTCCGTGCAGCTCAGGAGTGATATAATACAACATGAACGTTCTCTCCTATTAGCAACTTGGTCTCATCAGTTTTGTTAATGGGATAACAAGAGGTGCCGGTTATGGTGCAAAAGTCTCATCATGTTGGTAATTTTCACTGTAACATGTTAGCGATCTGTCACTATTTGTTTCCAGGAATACTGGCAAGAGTCTGCTTACATCAGGGTCTCTAAGGTTCTCTCCACACTCCCAGACTGTTCTTTCTTTCTCTGGCTAGGTAGCTTCCCTCCTCTGATCTGTCTCTGTCCCTCTCGCTGCGCCTTTGTTTCTGTCTTCCTGGTGCCACCTCCCTCCCCTCTGATAACCGATGACAATGTATGTTTTGGAGGGAAACGCTGTCCCAGGGCAGCCCCTGCAAGGATAGAATTCCAGACCTGGAGGCCCCAAATGATCATAATCCCCATCCTCTCATCTGTCAGATGGAGAAATCGAGGCCCAGAGAGGAGAAATAAGTTGTCCAAAATATCACCATCAGTTTATCACAGTCAGAGCAAGGCCAGGCCTAGGACCCTGGTTTCAGGATTTCAAATCATGGTGCCTTTTACTATGTGATGAACAGTGTCATATGAAAAACCGGTCAACCCCAGCAACCAACTTTCTTGCACATGGGAAACTCATTCCGGTGAAGTTAAGGTCACGGAGAGGAAAAAGTCTCCTTCGCCCTCATAACGGGGCTTTTCTCATCTTGATCAGGATGGGACCTCAAACCAGGTAGTTTTCTGACGTGAGTCATCCTACCAGCTGAGATGCCCCAGTCTCGGGGTCCCCCGCTCTAAAATCAGGAAGGGAAGGCTCTCCTTAGCGAATCCTGGCCATCAGCTGGGTGGATGAAGCTTCCGGTCCCAGCGCTGGTCACCAGTGGTCCAGCACAGAAGCCCTGGCCACAGATAGCCTTTCCTATGCCAGGTGAGGCGCTCCTGCCTACCTCCAGGCCCTGCAGCCCCACTGCAGCTCTCGGAGACCTTCACCTTGCCCTTGTGCGTCAGCTGGGGAGGGCAGGATGCACTACGGTTGGAAGCGTTCCTTTCCACAGCTGGTGCCTCGAGGCACGGAGGCTGAGAAAAGCCAGAAGCATCACCCCGTCGTGCAAAGATGCCAGATTTCCAGTCAGACGGACTAGGGTTTGAATCATAGCTCTGCTACTTAGTAGCTGCGTGAGCATCCCAGATACAGAAACTGTCAGTCTCTGTTTCCTTACATGTAACGTGAGGAGTCGTAATAGTTTGCCCATAGGTTTGTAGTGAGGAGTAGGGAACATGTATGTAAAAGACCCAGAACTTTCCAAGGCACCTAGTAAGCCTGCCCCTTACTCACTGTACAGGCAGGTGGCGTGGAGACTTCCCTTGACCATCTTTTGAATTTGCTCGTATCAGGCTCACGGTGTCTGGATGCGTGAGGTTAAGCGGTGCTGGACCATTGAGGGAAGTTTTCTATTTCCAGGGTCAAGGAGAATTTCGAAGGCAGAGGAATCCAGAGCATCTGTTGAGCGCAGGGGAGAATGCCAACCGCTGAGTCGCCAGGGGTGTCGATGTTGAGAGGAAAGAAGGAATATCCGAGTTTCTGTGGCAGGGAAAGAGGAAAAAGGAAAACAGAGGCTCTTGCTTGGGTGCTAGTGAGAGCTGCTGGCCTGTGCATATTCAGAACCTTCCCGCAGATTGTCCAAAGCTTCTAAGGAAACCGCCTGCTGACTTTGAACTCTCAAAACAGTTTCATCATGCCCTGTTGAATCATAAACTCTGTTTAGGGTGGGGATGTGGCAGTGTCATGCTGGGAAGGGGGCGTGCGCTCCTCCGAGGGGCGCCTCCCAGGCCTAAAGGGGATCAGAACCCCGCCTGGGCCGCCCCTCCTCCTGCTGTCCTTAAGATGCTCTGGCTATGTGGTCTGCCTGCCTGCCTGCCTGCCTGGTGCCTCCTTAGGAGCTAACAGATTGCGTGTGTGTGTGTGTGTGTGTGTGTGTGTGTGTGTGCAGGTGTACATGTGTGAATTTGCCTTTCCTGTGATCCAGGTCTCTACTTAGAAAATGGGAGGTCAGGGGATTCACAGTGGGATCCGTTTATAAAAAGCTAGGCCTGGGGAGCCAGGCCCTGCAGACCTGCCCCTCTCTGGGGTCTCGGTTTCTCTCCGTAGCTCTAACCCGACCGGCTCATACTCATCTGGAAGGTCGCATCACGCCTGTCCCCTCCTTGGGGAGGTTTCCTGGAGCACAGTAGACTGTGTCTCTCAGTCCTTACTCTGCTTTTTGTTTTCCTTCTTAGCTCTGATCAGAGCGGTAACCAGCTTGTTATTTATTTGGATCCTGTCTGGAGAATGTAAGCCAGGTGAGGGCAGGGCCTTTGCCAGCCTGTTGGCCTCTGTCTTCCCGGTGCTAGAACACCTGGGATCCAAGGCCACCCGTGCACGGGTGTACCTGTTGATTGAATGAGGGAACCTGCACAGCGTGGCCGTTAATGACTTCCTCTACCTGCCACCCAGGGTTTGCGTAAGGGTCAGAGGACCGTGGCTGTGAAAGTAATCTGAAAAAGTTCAGAGAAATATGCCAAGTGTGAACCATTAATATCCGTCGCCTGCAGGAGGTGGACGACATTCCTTTGCTAAAATCTCTCAGCATCCTTGAGGTGAGCCTGGCAGACCCTGGACACTTTCCAAGAGCCTCACTCCCACCTCCACTGGGGTCCTTGAAGCGAGACCTCAGATCACAGAACAGTCCAGCTCAGCTTTACTCGTGTTCGCCCAGCGCCTGCTGCGTGGTGACGGGTGCAGGAGTTGCCCGGGGCATAATTCCGCCTCTGTCCTCGGAAAACTCACAAGCTAGCGGGCGAGGCCGACCTGCAAACCAATAAATCCTCATGCAGGGACACGTGCCGCAGCACAGGCAAGTTGAGGTACCCGTGTCGACGGGGGGAAGCAGTGATTAACCTCAAGGAGATGGGGAGAGGATGGCAGGATCCCTCGGAAGACAAGGCCCCGCCCTCTGGGAACTTACACCTTGAGCCCGTGTGTCTCGACTTTGACCTCTCCCTGCCCCATCTCCACCCAGTGTTTAGACAGTTTTTCCTGATCACCCCAGCATGAACTCTTAATCCCACAGACATACAGTGTATCTGTTTAGCCTTTGTAATATCTTAGATGCTTTACCCCCCAGGGATGCCTGCAGGGACCGCGTGCTCGTACCGCTCGCCTTTCTGCCCTCCCAGCCCATTCGGCTGACCCCCCTCAGCCTCTCCTACATGCCCTGATGGCGAGGCAAGTCTTCCCTTCTGGTGACAGTCACCAAATATGCAGCCCTGGGACACACACAGGCCAGAGCTCAGCGCACCAGGGGCCTACCTGGGGGCCTGGTGGTTGGTCTCTGGGTTTAAGGGCGCTCCTGGCTCCTTCACCTCCTCTCCTGTGAGGCCGTTTGGGAAGCCTCACCCATCATCACCCTGCTGGCTCCCAGCGTCCTTCTGTGTGGCCCTGACATGTCAGAATGCTCTCACTTCTGCCAAATCAATGTGGCCCCCCCCGCCCCCCCGCATGGCAGGCAGGGTTGGGACCCCGCCGTCTCCTCTTAGCTGTCATCTTACCATTTCGGCATCACTGGCAGCCCGAGGCCACCCAACTGGGCACTGCTTGGCCCAGGACAGATGCCAGGCTGGACCACGTGCTTCCTGTGTGCGGCTCTGGTCTTCAGACTGTCAGCCTCCTGCTTGTGGGGACTGCTTCCCATCCTTCTCTACTCCTCCCTCCGCCTGAAGCAGTGGTCCTTGCACACTTGTTGGTTGATTGGCCTATTTTTTCCTTCTCAGTCCAACTAGGGAAAGCAGGAATTTTTCCTTTTATAAGTCTTCCCATTGAATACAGGGCACTGAGTAGGGACTTAAAACATGTTTGTTGAATGAATTGAATTAGAGAATGTTTTTGTTTCTTTTGGCACCATTTAGACAACATGGCACACTCAGGTCCTGGCATCCTGGAGCTTGACTTTGAGTGTCAAGTAGCTCCCAAGGCTTGAATCCATCACCGGCCTCTCGAAGTCACAATTTCTCAGGAGCTGAGCAGGGTACCAGCCAGGCGTCATTCTGTCACAGAATGGTTTTCTCCTGTAGGAAGAGCCATCACATTTCAGCTCCATCATGGAACCAATTGTCATAAAGCAGTGCCTTCTAGATTCTGTCTTAGGTACTCTCGACAATACTCTTTTGGGGGACTCTTTTTTAGAGCCGCTTTTGGTTGGGTTGGATTAGCAGAGACATTTAGACATTCTGCTTTGCAAATTCCTGGAGAAATTACATCCCTGTCATATTTGAACACTCTGAAATAGGAAAGAATTACTTTATGGGGTGTCCCCCCCTCCTTCCTCCTAAATGTTTGAAGCTAACAGAATGTTTTCAAGCAATTTCTCGCCACTGGATTTGGTGAAACTCACTTCAAGTGTCTTTCCAGAACCTTTCATAGAAAAGTAATTGTGTAATTAGCTATAAATTAGTAAAAATTATGCTAATTACTTACAGGTGTGACATATTTTGTGCTTAAAAACAAGTAAGAGAAATAAAGGAGCTGTCACTGGGGTTCCCAAGTGAAGCTTGGCCCAGGCAGCTTGGCAGGCTGATGTGCACATTTACTTAATATTATTTTTTTAATTATGTAATTTCTGAATAAGTACAAACAGACCTGAGAACAAAAGTACAACAGACAAAACCCAAGGGTGGTTCCTTTTGTGTGTGTGCTTAATTAAAAGGAGGCTCAGTAGAAGGTTTTTCAGGACTTTTCAAACTTGTAAGGGGGGTACTGGAGGTGGTGGGCTAGGGGGATGTCGGGGTCAAAGAGGTCGCTGGGGTTCCTGGGGTCTTGAAGCCAGAAGGGGTCTGATGGCCCCCTGGGGGTTTGCCCTCTTCACACCCCCTTCACCCTTTCAGTTCTGATTATCCAGGTGATGTGCACCATGGCCAAGACATGGCAGCTGTGATGTGCTAATGGCATTGCACATCACTTGCATACAGCTCTTTTTTTAAAAAAATTGAGGTGACGTTGATTTATCACATTATGTAAGTTTCACGTGTACAACATTCGATTTTGACTTCTGAATGCACTACCCTGTGCTCACCACCAAAAGTTTAGTTTCCAGCCCTTACTGTGCAGTTGACCCCTTTCACCCATTTTGCCCTCCCCAACCCCCTTTCCCTCAAATAACCACTGATCTGTTCTCTGTGTCTACGTTTTTGCATTTGTTTATTTATTTATTTAATAGTCCACATATGAGTGAAATCATACAGTATTTGTCTTTCTCTGTCCGACTTATTTCACTTAGCATAATACCCTCAAGATCTACCCACGCTGTTGCAGATGGCAAGCTTTCATCTTTTTTATGGCTGAGTAGTATTCCATTGTGTGTGTGTGTGTGTGTGTGTGTGTGTGTGTGTGTGTGTGTGTGTGTGTGTGTGTGCACCACTTCTTCTTTATCCATTCATCTGTTGATAGGCACTTAGATCATCATTTCCATGTCTTGGCTATTGTAATTAATGCTGCAATGAATATAGGAGTGCATATATCTTATCAAATTAGTGTTTTTATATTCTTTGGGTAAACACCCAGAAGTGGAATTGCTGGATCATATGGTAGTTTCTATTTTTAGTTTTTTGAACCATCTCAACACTGTTTTCCATAGTGGCTGCACCACTTTACATTCCCACCAGCAGTGTGCATTCAGCTCTTTATGTGGCACAATGCTTTACTGTATTGGTTTTTCTATTCTGTGAAGTATGTAGAACAGGTTTTCATAGCATACACGAAAGTCTGAAGGACCACATTCTCCTGGGATGAAGTAAAGGGAGAAAGGAGAAGGTGGGATCTCTTTCCTTCCTGTTTTTCTTCCATCCTTTTCCTCCTCTTCCTCCTCCTCTTTCGTTTTAAATTCATTCCACTATGATTGGGACCACTGTACTCTGCACCCACTAGCAATGGTGGCAAGGTGTAAGCCAGTCAATCAGTCCATCTGTCAGTCAGACATGCTGGGTTCTGTGGTAGGTGCTGGGCATCCAGAGACCAATATCATGTCAGAGCTCACTGTTGGGGGAGACAGACATGAGGAGATACTTTGATGGAATATGGGCAGTACTCTGATGACGGTGACCCCAGGGCTTGGGATTTCTAAGGATAATGCCACTTTCAAATATTCCATCTCATTGTCTTTCCATGAGTACATCTGTGCTCATGATATGTTGTGTGCCCAGCTTTGATTTGAAGGACTTGGTCCCCAGGGCTGTAACAGAGGAACGTAGAAAGCGCTGCGGCTGGACGAGAATCACCCTCCAAGAGGACGGGCACTTCAGTTCGGTCTTCAAGGGTAAGCGGAAGTTTTCCAGGCAGAGAAGGAGGGAAAGGGAATTCTTTCTTTAGAGGTGATGGCTGAGAAGGACTTTGAAGGATGACTAAGAACTGGGAGAGGAGATGCTAGTTGGGGGGTTGGGGTGGGGCAGGAGGGGCAAAAGCACAAAGGCATCCGACAGTGTGATGTCTTTGGGCAACTACAAGTGTTTTAGTGTCACTGGAGCATTAAGAGTGAGGAGAGGGGTAGGGAAAGGAGGACGGGCTCAAGGAGAGCCTGGTCGGCTCTACCCTAGAGCGTGGACTTTGAAATATAGGGAAGCCACTGTAAGATAAAGTCCAGTTAGGGCATGGATGTGTGTGTGTGTGTGTGTGTGTGTGTGTGTGTGTGTGTGTGACAGGGACAGAGGGAGATTAGCAGAGCCGAGGTCTTTCTGACCATAACGCTCATGTTCTCTGGCCTTCCCCAAGGAAAGCTGGTTCATATTTTCAAGAAGAGAAATTTAAAGACTGATGGGCCAGCTGGGCTTGGAGGCGAAGATCCCCCACCTCTCACTGGAGAGCAGGGAGCCCCCCCCCCCCAGGAGAGACCTTGAAGGGATGTCCTGAGAGAGTGGCTTTCTGACCTGGTCTGCTGGTCACCCTGTGGCCTCCACTCACCATCACAGGCTGCAGACCGCATCACACCTCCAGCTTTCAGCCCTACACATTTAAGTCAACAGATTCTCGAGGGGCAGCCGATCTGAGAGCTTACCAAGGGCGCCCATTTAAGAGGAAAAGGAATAAAAAGCACATGTGTTTTCTTCAACACGCTTGACGTTCTCACAACCTCCTTCTGAGTTTCTGTCTTTCTGATCTGCAGATTAAAAAAAAAAACCTCACTGAAATATCTTTGTAAAACAGAAAGATAGAGAAATATTAAGAAGTGTAGGAAAAACAAAATAAAAAAAAGTCCAAAACAACAATGACAGCAACAACCCCAAACAAAAAGGTGCAGGTCTGGAGGCAGCAAAGCCGGGTCAGGTCCTGACTCCGCTCCTCTTCATCCGTCTCATTTGACTTGAGTCACTTTCCCATCCAGGCTTCAGATTCTGCATTTTTAAAACAAGAGGATTGAGCTAATTTATCTCAAAGTTCTTCCCAGCTCAGATCTGTAACCTCTGCATTTTTAATTTTTACTTTCAGTAGCAGCATGAGAAAACACCTTTATTTTTCCTTTTATTCTTAGCATACAGATGAAGATGGTAGCAGGGCTGAGTATTATGTGGGCTGGAGAGGGACTTTCTCACAGTTAGGCTGTGGGACATTTGAAAGTGTTAACCTTCAAAAATACTTCCTTTCCTACATTTTCCATTTCCCCAGGGTCAAGGTGTTTTTAATGAGGAACGCTATGTTGTTGGATCAGGAGACATGTTTTGTTTGCTTCCTATAAAATGCAGCTTGTGTGTTGTCACTAGCCCCGCCCTTGTGTAACCATATTTATAGCATTAATGATGACAAGGATGCTGAGGATGATGGGAACTAGCATCTATTGCGTGCGTGCCTCTGTGGGTCAGACATTAGTCTAAGAGCTTTGTGTGTATTTCATCCTATGGGGTGGGTATCATTATTATGCCCATTTCACAGATGAGGGCATACACACCCAGGGAAGTTGTCACCAGGACTCCTTTTGTGCTGGGCTTGAGGAAAGCACATACATTCAGAATAGGATTCTTGTGGGTTCGACCCCTGCATTCCTGAGTCTCATGTCCCTGGCCAGCCACCCAGGGCTCTTGAGGATTCAACGAGACAATCTTTGTGACAAGTACTTTGCAGACTGTGATGTACCGTACGCATGCAGACAGAAACCGACGAGAACCAGTGCCAGGGCAGATGGGACTAATCTGGCCACAGTGGGCCAAGCCTCCCCAGCAGGACGGCTGGAATCCCAGAGAAAGGCAGAGACGCTGAGGGCAGGGTGGGGAGAGGATGTCTTGCGGGAGGAGCTGGGGCCTCTCTGCCTGAGGCTCCCTCCTCCTGGGGTGTGTGTGGCTGGTTCTCAGCCAGGCTCCAGGCAGCAAGGGTGTACCACGTGCAACGCATACATCGGGCGGGAGGATGCTTCCCGGGGCAGGTGGCCTTCCTCCCAGGAGCTCCGTCTTGCCCTTTGATTCTTCCTGGCTTCTTTCCTTTTGGAACCAGGCATGGGGTCATTCTGCTTTCTCATTACCCAAGAGGTCAAGTCTAGCCACCTTGGCTGGCACGAAAGCCCTCCCCAGCTGGCCCTGCCCCAGGAATCTGGCCCCATTTCCTGCAGCTCACCACCAGACACCTCCTGCTCCAGTGGCCACTCTCCTTGGTGTTCCCCGTAGACTAGGCACACTTGTCCCTTTGGTGTCTTGACTGACGCTGTCCCTTTCCTGAAATACTGGCTTCTCCCCACTCACCCCTAATGACACCTGAAGTTCCACCTCCTTTCAAGGCCTTTGCTGCAGGCCATTCTGCCAAATGTGAGCTCTTAGAGCCCTTTATCTCCATCAGTCTTACTTGGCCATCTGGGTGTGGCTCTTCTGGAGGGCAAGGGACTGAAGGAGATTCAGCCTTTTTTAAAAAAACACCCTTAAGCTTTGCATTTGAAATTTTGCTCATAGTGGGTTGCGTGAGCCCCTCTTTGTAGGGAGAAAGAGGAACGATGTGGACGACCTTGGCCTTCCTCCTAGATCTGTTTTGTGGGCAGGCTGGTAAAGTGTTCATCTCCCAGGATGGCCTGACTCTGGGGTTAGAAAGGGTTCTGTGCTTGCAGCCCCAGAGAGTGTTTGCAGTGGCACCAAAGCCCTGTTAACTCCAACTAGTGTCCCCAACTCCCTGGTCAGGGAGTCTGGCCTCGGCCAGATGAGAGATCTCTCCATACCTGCTATACAGGCCAACACCACTTGTGATAACTCCCAGAAGAGGGAATTTGAAAGAAGTCAACTCATTCCAAAAATGCCTTTGTCAGTGCGTCTTTGTAGGGGTGGTCAAGACTGGCTGCATAATGTAGGCGGCCCGGAGCCAAATGAAAACTGTGGCTCCTTGTTCAACAATCATGAAGAATTTCAAGATGGCGATGAGCAGAGCATCAAAGCTACACGGGCCTTTCTGACCGGGAGAGGTTGGGGGTTGTGCGGACATGCAAGTTGATGCCCATGAACCTGCTCTGCTGGCTTCTGTGCCTGGTGTGTTGGTGCTGCTGTCACAGGTGCAGACGGTGGTGGTGTTGGTGTGTGTTAATTTCTTCTTCTTTTTACTCAGCAATTTCCAAGTTAGATAATAATACTAAGTATCTACCACATGACCAGCAGTGTTTACAACACCATGAAGGGGGGGATTCACAAAATCAGTAGAAGATGAGAGATGTTTACAGTATTATCAAAGAGACAAGAGATATATGCATTCCGTTGCCATTTATCTCCATCGGATGAAGAATCGCAGGCTCAGAGAGGCTAAGTGGTTCGCCAAAGTCACACAGCTACTTCAGGGCTCCAGTACTTTCTGGGTAGCCTCACCCACGAAACACTTAAAGAATTGGTCCACTTGGTGCAGAGTCCTAGGAGCTGTGTGAGGTCAGGGAAGCAGGGGCGACCGGTCAGGGTCATGGGCTAGTCGGGGCCGACTTGGAGAGGAGGAAGGGTTTAGGTTGGGAGGAGGATGCAGTGGGGGGGGGGGCGTTCTGCCATCAGGGAGGTCGGTCTGGCTCCATCGAGGGGGGCTGCGAGGTCAGGGGGCCCTCTTTGCTCACTCCTTTCTTTCCAAATGAGGTACCAGTTCTCTGGGGCCATCTCTCTCTTAATCCCAGTTCAGTGTTTTGCAAGCTTTTTGGACCACAACCCTCAGTAAGAAATTTTCAGGTGTGGCCCAGTACACACACATGTGTATGTGTGTGTGTGTGCACGTGCTTCTGTGTGTTTACTTACCTTTATGACTTCTGATGCAAGCGGATGTTTTCTATTATATTCTGTTATGTAATTAAAATCCAGATGATGGCACACCAAATTGAGGCACTACCCCAATTGGACTTTGACTCCACGCTGCCATAACTACTAGATGGAGAATTCTTTTGCCCTCAAAGCCTGCACAGAAGGAAGGGCTATGTCTTCAGCTCTGAGAGGCTGTGGAACTTTCTCTCTCTCTCTCTCTCTCTTTGGATGCCTAAAGCTCATCCTGCTGGCATTCTGCCCTTCCACCGCCCACCCCCTGCCAGGATCTCAGACCCTCCTACCATGGGTTTAATTACATTTTTATGCAATTGCATTTTCTCTTCCCAGTATGAGGAAGTACACCTTCCTCACAAGCAAACACCGTCCTAGAGAATGAACGACACACAGCAGGTGGTAAGGACTCCTGAGCCCATTGCCCCAGCTCCTGCGAAGCCCAGCCCTGTGCCTTTTCTATAGCCAGCGTTCAGCAAGTGTTAAGAGATTGAGAAATTGGTTGAGTATCTCAGGAGGATTTGGAAATTTTCTAAGGAGTTGAACGTGACTTCAGCATTACTGGTTTAAAAGGCCTCTTGGTGGGGCAGGCATTTGACGGTTCCCCTTGCAGGCTCTTGGAACGCCCCTCCTTCTCAGTTGTTCTCCCTCTTATCATGTTTTTCCTCTGACTCAGCTTTGCTTTCCAGCCTCAGGTACTTCTGGGGCTCATACCCCATTGCTTTTTCCTGAGAGAAGCTAAACGGGATGGTGGCGGGGTTGATGAGACCCATGCACTCTGGCTGGCCTGTTCCCTGAGCCAGACAGCAGAACCCACCCCCACCCCCCAACATAACCCGCTCACGTCACCCACAGCGCGGGGAGGACACTGGCCTCAGTGCCAGGAAACTTCACGTCAGGAGTCCCCTTAGCCAGGTGAGTGACGTTGGGGCAATGGCTTAGCCTCCTGGTACTTCATTTCTCTTCCCTTGACATCCTCTTGCTTGTTGAGAGGACCACACTACCTAACACGTGGCAACTTTACCTGTTTGGCAGTTGAATGATACCCACCTGCATCTGTGACCTTCGTTTGCATAGGCGCTTCCCCTGCCCATCTTTGAACTGTGCGAATTGTTTTATGACCGACCCAACTGACTGGGGAGCTGAGGTTGGGTTATCCAAGATGACTCAGCTAATAAGCAGTGGAGATAGAATTCAAACTCAAGTGTTCTCTTTCCAAAGTTTATATTCTTATCCTCATGATTTAATGTAATTATATCAGCCCATTAAGTTCATGCTTATTTCCTCCGGCCCAGCGGCGCTCTTAAAGGAGTGAACTGCTGTCGATGGAGGGCGGGTTGACTCGTGGTGGGGACAGGGAAGCAGTGGTCAGAGGAGGGAGAGGAAAGGAAGGCAGAGGGTGTGAGTGAAGAACCAAGTTTAGGAATCACAGGAGGCCCACGGTTGAAGGCTTCCTGGGTCGTTTCACTGCTGTTTCAGCTCCCTGGGTCCCTGGGCAGCAGCCGTCAGAGACGCCATCAGTGATTTTAATCAACAAACCAATGAACCGACGTTTACTTGGGGATTTCGAGGCTGACGCAGAAGACTCATTGCTGGCGAGCACTTTGCACTGAGGTCATTTTCCACGGTTGCACAGCCCCAGGCCGCCAGCCCTTGCGTTTGGGATCAGAGGGCTGGGTGATGTTCTCTGCAGAGTCCGTGAGCCCGGGGTGGCTTTCATCTCATTGTCACATCAATGCAGAAGGGGAGTGGGTGGGGTCAGTGTTGGGATGGGGCCATCTTCTCTGATGACTCAGCCTCCTCCATGGGACGTACCAGTCAATGACTTCTTTTCCTTTTTTCAGTTTCCAACCTGGTCTTTAAAACGTGATATGACATTCTTTGCTCTAATGAATAAACCTATGCGGTGGGGCGGGGGGTTGTTTTTAGCCCTGCCCCCATTTTATAGATGAGGAAACTTGGGCTCAAAGAGAGACTGGGACACCCCCACCTCCTCTCTACAATGTCCTGAAGACAGATTTGGATCTAAGTGAGCTGATTTCAGAGTCCACCATCATCGACTTTTCCTCAGGTGCCTCAGCTCTTAGAGAAAGGACCAGGTAAGGGAGCAATGTGAGTTACCCAGGCAGTCACAGGCTCCTACAGAGGACCTCAAATCCTGAGACCCTTGGCTCCTGGAAGGCAGGTCTATGTTGAAGCTTTTGATTTCCTGTTCTCAGTACTTCCTCTGGAGGATTTCTCTCCAACAGGTGTAACTCAGTCACCTGCATAAGTGTTATTGAAAACTCTAAGACAGGGTCTGTAAAAGCAAACCAAATAATTCAGAAGTCTCCCTTTCCCCACCCCCTCTTTACCAGGAGCTACTGTTAATAGTTCTGTGTGTGTCTTCCAGACGTTCTAAGCATGGATATGCTTATATGTATGCGTGTGTTATATGTAAAACGCTTTTAAGCATAAGCAAGATCATACTATACATATAATTCTGCAACTTGCTTTTACACTGAAGAACGTTTTATGGACATGCCTTCATGTTAATATCCACAGTCCTGCCTCATTCTTTTTAATGCATGCTTGGTATTAATATTTCATTTTATGGATGAACCAGTTTATTTAACCTATTACCAATGTAGGGACACTTAGGTTGATTCCAGCTTTTTCCTATTACAAACAGTGCTTATGTGAGCATCCTTGTGTAGCTGGAGAAATTCATATAAATGAAATTTCTGGCCTGCAGGATTCATGCATTTACAATTTTGATCGATATTGCCACATTGCTGTCCGAAGTGGTTGTCCCATTCACAACATCAATCTAAACATTGCTTTTTTTTTTTTTTTCATGTGTTCAGTAAACACTGTGGAAATTGGTCCTGACGGTTTAGTCAATTATTATTGTGATTCAACTCTCCTCTCTACTACTCAGGGGTGAGTCCATCCCATTCTGGGGTGTTTGATTGGAATTCCATTTCTGCTTTCACTGGCTGGGGGATTGTGGGAAGTTTGCTTGACATGATCTGAGCCATGATTTCCTCTTGGAGATAACATGACCTCTTTTGAAGAATGGAGTTAGGGACGTCATAAGTATTTTTTTTTAAGAATTTTTTTTTTTGATTTTAAAGTCTTTATTGAATTTGTGACAATATTGCTTCTGTTTTTTATGGTTTTTGGCTGTGAGGCATGTGACATCTTAACTCCCCAACCAGGGATGGAACACGCACTCTCTGCCCTGAAAGGCAAGGTCTTAACCACTGGACCGCCAGGGAAGTCCCGACATCACGAGGATTTGTTGAGCTTCTTGTCTGAGGTCTGGCACAGAAGAGGTGTTCAAAGCATGCTGTCATTGTCCCCCACAAGCGTGGTCAACACCTGCCATCCTGCCCTAATGAGAGAGGTGGAGTGATTTACCAAAGAACTCAGGGGGAAACCGAGGCACGGTTGTTAATTGTCTCTCTGTAGTGGCAGCATTAACACACTTACCTGGTAGACTGCAAGTCTCTGCAGGGCAGGGCCTTTGTTTTCTAATTCTTTGTACTCTCCCAAGCCCTGAGCCCGGTGGAGTTAGACATTTGGGGTGGAGGTGAGCGACAGTTGTGACCGGGGACGATGTGTACCAGGAGGAGACCCTGCGGAGGCAGAATTCTTTTGAGAATCCACATCCATTAGGAGACCCAAATGATGCTTCTCACTTTTTCCTATTTAGTGAATTTCAGAAAGGAGCATCAGTGGGAATTGGAGGAAGGGAGAAAAAACAAACCAAAAACCAGTCTGGGCCCAGAAAGCCCTTTTAGACATCGTCTTTGGGACATGCTTGTGAAGCTGGGAGGAAGGGGTCTGGATGCTGTTTGGGAAGACGTGTCGGTAATTTGCACTCGGGAGGGGATGCTGCGGCCCCCAAGTGGCCTCCCTGGATGTGCAGTGGGCAGAGCCCTCCTCCCGTTGGGCTGGTACTGGGAGGGCCACCGCTTTGCTCTCCCTGTGACTTTCCACCTACTCTTTTGGACTTTCCTCTCTCTATTTTTGGAAAGGGCCTTGTGCTTTATTCCCTCCCCACACCGCCTGGCCACTCCAGAGGCATCTGGTGTCAAGAACTCTATCTGAAAAGCTTGATCCGTGAAGTGGAGGGCTGTCAATCACGCCCCAGAACTGGCGGCCCCGGTGGGGGAGGGGAGGGAGCAGGGCTGTGCCCTGGGGTGTGGAGTCGGGTGACTGGAGTTGTGATCTCACTGCATCACCTCTCTCCGTGCCTCAGCCTTCCCTTCTGTTAAATGCGGTTAAAGTTGCCCTTGCCTCATTGTGAGGGAGTTACAAGGGCAGCTCAGATGCTTGACACCAGAGCAAGAGAAATCACAGGGAGGAAATTCCTCTGTCAGTAATTCAGGAAAGTGGGGTTGCATTCATGTCGCTCCTGGGTCCTCGGGGATTGAGAAGACGTGCCAAACTTATCATCTTCCATGCAGAGGTTGGAGCCTCCTGCCTGCCTGTGCCTAGTTTAATCACAGAGGGCTGAGTCCTAATTCCTTCCTTGCCTCTACTAGCTGTATGGTCTTGAGCAACTTACTTCAATTCTTTGGGCCAGATTTCCTCGTATATAAAATGGACATAACATTAGCACCCCCTTAGGTTGTGAGAGGATTCGCTATTATTATCTTTGGCTGCACGTGAAAATTCCATTTCAGGGAGATAGATATTTCTTGGCCTTCAGTCAAGTAGGCTATAGATTAGTATGCTATAGACCATGCTATATGCTATAGTATGTTATGCTATATATGCTACAAACAATAAACTACGCTACAGCATGCTATACATTGTGGAAACCCCTTTGCGGGCAGTGGGGAAGCTTCAGGAAAGGAAAGGTTTTCTTGGATGGCAGGAGGGTTTTCCGAACTATATTCCGTCTGTTCCAGTCCATTGCGTTCCACCCTACGGCCTACGGCGTCAACACCATTCAATGCGCTTTTACTCAGCACTTAGTGTGCCGAGTGAGGAAATCCAGTGACTTTCTCTGATTCAGCCTGGATCCGAGGTCAAGAGACAGTGACAGAAAGGGCAAATCAGAATCAAAGTCCTGCTGAAGAGCTTCTAAAGAAAAGAGTAATAACCTCTGAGCTCTGGCTTCTAACCCAGCCCATGTCTGGGCATGGCCCACAGGCCTGGGTCCAGAGTTGAAAGAGAAGCCTGGTCTCTTAGCAACATGTTTATGTTGGTTTGGCCTTGAGATGAAAGTGAGGACATGATTTCCACTCCTGGGCAGCTGGGCCCGGAACATTGGAGAGAGATGAGGTTAATTGTTCCCTTCTTTAAATTGGCTAGGGTCCTTTTATTCCTACGTCAACTCTATTAAAAAAAGATATAGGATTATGTATGTGTTACACACACACACACACATTCACACACACCAAACACACACACACCGATCCAGAGAAGAACAAATTAGCAAATTTCCTAACCAGGTCCTATCTGTAGGTCTGTCGTGAAGCAGTGAAGACCTCTGTGTCTTGAATGCCGGTGTCAGCACTACCAAGTGTTGATTGAGTTTTGGTCCCAGTAGTAAAAAGCATGTGTGAAATTCAAATACAGAATTTCAAACCCTGAGCACTTCCTGAGAGTCTCAATGGCTTTAATAAGGGAAGGGCATCTCTTTGATGGCAAGTGGTTATCCTTCACAGTGCAAGCACAAATTGGATCATAATGAATGAATTTGATATATGTTCCTCCTTGCCATGGATAGGAGCTGGCATTTCATTCCTATTTATCTCCATCTCCATCACTTTATATTCCCCTCTACAAGGGGGGATGTTGCCACATTCAAATGAAAGTTTATATATTGGTAAGTTCTTCTCTAGCTTAGCGACCAGTTTGGAACAGTTTATTTCTCTCTTCTTCCTTCTCTTCCTCCCTTCCTCCTTCCTCCCTTCTAGTACCATTTGCAAATTTGGAAACATATGATGGTGTCCTAGAGCTGCTTAACATTGCTTAAATGCGAGAGTCCCTGGTATGAGGTGGAGAGGAGACTTGCCTTGTCCAAGTGTGTTCTCGCCATTCTTTATTCTCGTTCTCTCCTTCTGTAGCATCTTTCTTCTCTGTTTTCTTCTTTCCTCACGGGGTACCATAGGGGTTCTGGTAGTTGAACTGATGCCTAAAAAGGGCATTATGAATATAGACTTGGTCTTTCCAGTGCTGAGAAGCTGGGAGAGCCACCGTAGAACTTGATTCCTGTGTCTCCTTCATTTAGCAAATGTTTACTGAGTGCTCAACATGGCTGGTCACTACCCTCAACACTAGGACTAGGAAGACCAATAAGATATAGTCCTGGCCCTTTAGGAGTCTTTGCACCTAGCTTCCTTTATCATTCTGTATCCTTACCCCATCCTTCGCCAGTGGGGTCCGCTTTCTCTCCTCCCCACCTCACATTGACTTTGAGGCATCCCAAATGATTTGCTCATTTGTGGGATGGGCACACGTGCTCCTCTCAGCCTCCTTTGGATATGGCCAAAGTCACAAATCTGTGCCAGGGAGAGTAGGCTTCTCTCTAGACAGATGCCTCTGGACCAGGTGTTTGTGTCCCCTCAAAATTCCTATGTTGAAATCTTAACCCCCAGGATGATGGGATTAGGAGGTGGGGCCTTTGGGAGGTGATTAGGACATGAGGGCAGAACCCTCATGATTAAGATTAGTGCCCTTATAAAAGAGATCCCTTCTGGGGACTGGTTTGCTATACTGTGTATCCTAGGAGCTTTTTCTCTTCGGGAACTTGAGTTAGAATGAAAAAAATCTCAAAATCTAAACTTAAAAAAACAACAACACATCTTTTGGGAACTAAATAAATTTGAGGTTTATCTTTTATTTTTCCGAGTCTCCATATGAAACTAAGATGACATATAGTAAGAATTTTTGCCTCATCCCATGATAGCCTAAAAGAGAGCATTAAATACTGTTGACAGACTGATTCTAGGGCTGGGGCAGGGAAACTACAAGATAAGCCTGCAGCACCTTGTAGCAGAAGTAAGGAAATGCTCAGAAAATAAAAAGATGAGACTGAGGAGTCATGACGACCGTATGCAATGTGGAGTCCTGGATGGAATCCTGGAACAGAAAATGGACATTAATGGAAAAACTGATGAATAATATCTGAGCTTAGTTAACAGTAATGTACCAACATTGGTTTCTTCATTTTGACAAATGTAGCGTGGTAAGGTAGGATGTTAACAGTCGGGGAAACTGGGTACAGACACTATCTGTACTATCTTTCAACTTTTCTGTAAATCTAAAATGATTCAAAAATAAAATGTTTATTTACAAAAAAAAAAGAGACCCTTTCTGCCATGTGAGGATACAGTGAGATGACAGTGGTCTATGAACCAGGAAGGGGGCCCTCACCAGACACCGAATCTGCCAGCACCTTGACCTTGAACTTCCCAGACTCCAAGACGGTGAGAAGTTTCTGTTACAGAGTACCACTCAGTCTGTGGTACTCTGTCATAGCTGCCTGAAAGGACTAAGACACACAAGTAAGGAGAAGATAAAGGGCAGAGATGGCTCCTGCGGGTACCAAGTCAACAGTGGCCGCGCAGGAGTACTGACTTCCTGCCCGGGCGTGGTGGGCAGGGAAGAGTCAGGGCCACCACGCTGCCCCACTCCAGGGCCACGATTCACATCACTGTCTGTGCAGAAGGCACCCTTGTTTTAGGAAGGACATGGATGCGTGGGTTTCCTCCACCCACGGGAGGTCTGAAAGCCAGCACCACTCAGCTGTTCAGGCAGGTAAAGTTAAGCTCAGAGTGGCTGGGCGTTCGCCAGGGTAACTGACCAGAGCAAGGATTTCTAACTCAGATCATGGAACAGGTAGTAGTTATGAAGATGCTCTCAGTCCCAGAGGGCTTGGGTGTCTGCAGGTGGCCTGGCCATGCGAGTTTTGTGCCTGTGCCGGAGTGAGGCCAAGCCAGCAGGAGGAGGTCCGGGGCCTTACCTGTGGGAGCTGAAGCCGGACATCTCCTTATCCGGGATCACTTGGGGCAGGGGCTGAAACTGTGAGGCACGCCTGGAATGTCAGCCTAGAGCTCTTTCCACAGAGGCAAAGGCGAGGCCATGGGTGTGTAGTTGGTCAGGCCAGGGAACTCAGTGGTGGTTTGGCTCCGAGAGGATGGTCAGTCTTCACTGTGCCCATTTCCTATGATTCCCAAATGACCAACACTCAGGTGTCTCCTGGGCCAACTGGGGAGGGGCGTCCCTCCGTTACTAATCCCTTCCGGGCATCACTGACGGTGGTGATCAGGGATGAGGAAGGTGGACTCATGGTCACCTCTGGCCCCAGGCCACCCCCGTGGCGGGATGCAGGGGGGCTGTGCTCTCGCTGGGCTGCGGGCACTGCTCACCTCCCAGCTCCTGGGGTGTGTGACAGGCCGGGTACCTGCCTGCCGGCCTCCTCCCGTGCCCGATGGGCTGCCTGTTAATTGGGGAGGTGTGAGGGAAACCAGGCTGAGAGTCCCTGGCTGGGCTCTGAGCTCACACCCTTCATCAGAGTCAGGCTGTGGCCGGCCGCCTGTCACCTCCTCCGACAAGCGGGGGCCTGGCTGTGGGCTTTGTGTTTGGACTTCTTATTTCAAATTTTTTCCCCCAAGAAAGGAAGGGCAGAAGAAGGCAGCACGTAATTGGGCTTGGGAAAGTGATGCTTGTCAGAGGAGGCGGGGTGGAGGCCGGGGGAGAAGCAGCCGTTAGCACAAGTATGTTCCACGGAGCGAGGAAAGGGGCTTCAGTCCTTTCCCAGGGCCCTCCCTGGGCAGGGGGACAGCTCCCGGGGGTGGAGTGTGTGGGTGCAGCCTGGGGGCCCTGGCGCCGCCCGGGGTCGGGGGCAATCAGGCCCCGGCAGAGGCTTCCCTCTGGTCCAGATGGTAGACTCTAGAAAAAGCAGGGGGGGTGAGCAAAAGCAAGCATGTACTGAGGTCTGGGATAGAATGTGTCTTCCCCACTTACTCCCCGCCCCCGCCACATGAGTGTCAGAATCATAGTACGGCAGGGTCTAAGGGGTCCCAGGTTCACCCATCACAGGTCTCCAGGGCAACTGGACCAGAGAAGGAAGGGACTTGCTGAGGGTCACACCTCTAGTTAGAAGCAGGACCTCAGATCTTAATCTCAGGCTCAGAATGATGGCGGGGATGCTGAGGGTGCTTTTTGACTTCTTTCTTTCCCAGCCAATACCGTTTCCAGCCCACAGATGTGACTAAAATCACATCCTTAGAGATTTATTCATTCAGACTCAAGCTTAGCTCACAATTATGCAGCAGAGTCTCCAGGGAGGGCTTATATATTAAGCTCTGTCAGTAATTTCTCCCTTAGCAAGAATGATAAGAGTGATAAAGATACTGGATACCTGGGGGCTAGTGTGTGTGTGTGTGTGTATATGCGAGCTCTGGGGGCAGCTTGGAGGAGGAAAAGACTGATGAGAGGAAGCAGAGGGGGCACATCACCAAGGAGCCAAGCGGCCCCTCCACCTAGTTTTATCTCCTGTGGCATTCAGCCCCAGCCCAGCTTCTGCGCCGCCTTCTCACGCCCTGTGGGCAGGTGAGGCGTCCACTGCCGGCCACGTCCCCACCCAGGCAGCCCAGCCCTCCCGGCAGCTGCTGTCTTCTGGAGTCTGTGTGACAGAATGGGACCCGTGGGGAAATCAGCCACGTCAGCACCCAGCCCCGTTTTGTACTTCGGCAGCTAATTAAAGCCAGGAAGGTAATTTATTGCTGAGGGAGAATGCGTGGGAGGTTTGGCTTAGTTGAAATGGCCCCCAAAGAGTTATGGAAAGCTAAAGTGGGTTTTCAGAAGCAAAAGTTAATTGCTCTTCACTTAGCATTTCAGTGTCATGTGGCTCTGAGTTACACACATGCTGAATGGAAGCCATTACCTACACAGGGGGCCTGGGGGGAGGACACTGGGGGCAGGGATTTCAGGTGGCTGGAGGTCTCCTGGCCGTGGAGCAAGGAGGCCACCCCTCTCCCCACCAGGGATAATGCTTCACCTGCTCTGGAATCTCAGCCCCAGGTTGGGGCGTGATGAGTAGACGGGAGAAGGGCACTCCCTGAGCCTCAGAAGATGGGGTGAGGGGGTGGGGTCCCCATTCTTTCCCGACAGCTCTGTGACTTGGCCGAGTGCCTTCCCCGTCTCTGAGTCTCAGTCTGTCCCCTCTGTTTAACCATCACCAGCGTACATCTTCACCTTTGGCATTCGGTCATTTCTTTGATTTCTTCCCTGGCTCTCATTGTGGAGGCCGTTCCTGCCATGTGACCCATTTGGCAGAGGGGAAGACTGAGGGATAGACAGTCCCAACAGGATAATGGAGGATGTGGGAGTGACTTGCCTTTTGTCTGAAAACTGATAGATTTGCCACCTAGAAATCGAAGCTTCTGGAGCCCTGAAATGTCTCCTGGACCTATGGGTGATGGCATTTGGGGGAGAGGGTTAAAAAGCATGAATCTGGGTCACTTCAGTCAGAAGGGGTGAAAAATTCTTTCAGTGAGAAAGGGGCCAGACAGCAATGTTGCAAAGCTGCCTTGCAGAGAGAGTGTTTGTATCTCAAGGCTGTAATTATCCGATCTGCAGGTATGACTGTAGATTAGATGATAAATATTTTAAATAACTTCTACTGCTTCTGTTTCAGAAGATGAGTTGAGAGGCCCCCACGTGATTTTCTTAGCTCCATTTTGGAGGGGAGGGTATTGGGCAGCGGTGGGGAAGGAGGGGTCCCACACTTAGGTTTTCAGTCCGAGGTGGTTTATAAATAGCAATGAAATCCAGAGATATGATGGGGTCATGTCTCAGGTGGGTGTCGAATTCTCAAGTCAGTGGGCGTTGTGAGTCCAGGAAACTCCAAATTGTTTCTTTCTTTCTTTTTTTTAAAAAAAAAATTATTTATTAGGTTGCGCCGAGTCTTAGTTGTGGCAGTGGGCTCCTTAGTTGTGGCATGTGAGCTCTTAGTTGCGGCATGCGTGTGGGATCTAGTTCCCTGACCAGGGATAGAACCTGGGCCCCCTGCATTGGGAGTGCAGGGTCTTAACCACTGCACCACCAGGGAAGTCCCCAAAATTGTTTCTGAAAATTTCTATATGGCGGGTACCTCTCCTGGAGACTCAGAGGTAAAGAATTCTTCTTTTGTTTTTCTTGGCATCCCTACTCTGTCATCATTTTCCTGGGAGTAAGTAGAGGGTCTAGTCTGGGTGGGAGAATGCAGATGGTGATGGAGTGATTAGAGAAACTCCCCTCCTCTCCACTATATTCCATTAAAGTCGTGTAGAGTAAACATGTATGTTTCACGGTTCACTCTGCTGTCCAACACCAGGACCTATAAAACCAGGAAGGAAAGTCTTTGGCCAAAGTGTCTGCAGATGACATGAGCTCAGTGAGAATTTTTTTGAATAAATGAGTGAACAATAGTCCTTTAAAATTTTTTTTCTCATGCTCTCACTCCATGTCGTGGACAATGGCGTTGTGTAGACACATCCTTTGTGGATGTGGTTGAGTACTGTGGTGCCTGTGGCTCAAGAACCAATTGAAAATGATCAACGCCCTGGAGACAAGCTGTGACACCCAACAGGAATGCTTTAGCACCTCCCACATATAATATTAGGTCTCAGGAAGAAGTCATGGCAGTGTTAATCTGAGAGCATTGGAAATGAGGTTGAATTCCCCTCGCACAATCTATCTAAAATCCCGATATTATTGAGCTTTCTTTTAAAGGCTTCCCTCTCTTTTATTCCAAAATGTTTCTGAGTCCAGGAGTGTTGGGTCAAACAGTCTTCACTTCTTTTCAGAATGAGTCGGACAGCTCAGAATGAGGTCAGAATCCCAGTAAAGCTCGGAATGGACTGAACATCAGCCAAGCTTGGTACTTAGGTCATGTTCTCATCGGCAAACCCACACTGCCTGGGAGTCTATTGTTTAGCCAAGGGCCAAATTCCCAGTCTGGTATAGGCCTGGATAAATGAGCTGAAGTGGCCTTGGATTTGGTGGATGTGTTTTTAGACCACAGACTGCATTTGGGAAAGTACCAAGTGCTAAGGAAACACAAGGCATTGTTCTTCACTTTCATGCTGAAAGATTGTTAAGTAGGAGAAGCATTTGCAAAACATGGTTGTCATTCACTCTGCCTGGCTGGGGCACGGGAGAATTCTCTTTTTTTTAATCGGGTCCCAAAGCTATGCTTCTGGGTGAAACTAGAAGCTGGTGTGGCCAGTGATTCCCTATCTCTCCTGCTCCATGACATACCTAGACCCGTCGGATTTACCAGTAAGGGACGTGGGGCGTGGAGGAAGGAGCAGGGTCCTCCTTGGTGGGATGGGGGGTGGGTAGTGCGGCACATGGATGCCTCTGAAAAGAGTCTGGTTTCTGCCATGATGGAGCTGGGGAGGCAATGACATCATTTTCTTCTGGACGCAAATCCTAACACCTTGTTGGGATGGGATGAGAGTGGGAGCGAGAAGCGTTATTTAGATGAAGGGAACAGAAAAGAGGGAAGAGAATTGGAGCTACTGATCGTTGTGTACTGTTAGCGGAAGAAAGTCTGCCATAGGGCAAGGGAAACATTATAAGTTAGCAAAGCTAAGAGTCTTTCAGAAGGAGGGATTTTTTTTTTCAGTTTGTGTTAAAAAAATTCTTTTTTATTGAGATATAGTTGATTTACAATGTTGTGTTAGTTTCAGGTATACAGCAAAGTAATTGTTTTTTATATATATATATACACACAAACACACACACATATATATATATATATATACACACACACATATTCTTTTTGAGATTCTTTTCCATTATAAGTTATTACAAGATACTGAGTTGAGTTCCCTGCACTATACAGTAGGTCCTTGTTAGTTATCATTTTTTTTTTTTAAACTTTTGGGTTTATTTATTTATTTATTTATTATTTATTTATGGCTGTGTTGGGTCTTCGTTTCTGTGCGAGGGCTTTCTCTAGTTGTGGCAAGTGGGGGCCACTCTTCATCGCTGTGCGTGGGCCTCTCACTGTCGCGGCCTCTCTTGTTGCGGAACACAGGCTCCAGACGCGCAGGCTCAGTAATTGTGGCTCACGGGCCTAGTTGCTCCGCGGCATGTGGGATCTTCCCAGACCAGGGCTCAAACCCACGTCCCCTGCATTGGCAGGCAGACTCTCAACCACTGCGCCACCAGGGAAGCAGTGTGTATATGTTAATCCCAAACTCCTAATTTATGCCCTCCCCGCCCCCAGAAGGAGGGATTTTATCCTCCTGCAACACGGAGATTCCAGTTCAGTCATCCTGAATGATGTGTGACTCTTCTGTCCTTGAAGACTTCTGGGGAGAATGTTCTAGAACCACATCTCTATAAACAATGTCCAGACTCAAAAGATTTTAAAACTTCACTCTACAGATGACTAAATGGAATCCTTTAGCCAGAGAGCAGACCAGCCAGGAGGGATCCCACCTCACAGTGGCGGCTCTTAAACCTTTTCACTCAGGTAAAGGCAGAGAGGGGCGGATGAGAGGCCCCAGGTGTGTGATGGCCTGAAACATCCTAGGGCAAGTGTCAAGTGTTTGAATTTTTGTGTTTGAAATGTCATCCACATTTTGTATGTTATATCAAAATACACCTGTGTTTTAATATGAAAACAATGCTTTAGCTTACCATTAGGAAAAACAGAGGTACAGGCACATTTCTTAGATATTTCTTTTTTTTAAAAATATTTATTTATTTATTTTATTTTTTGACTGCATTGGGTCTTAGTTGTGGCACGTGGGATCAGGATTCTCTCTAGTTGTGGTGCACGGGCTCAGTAGTTGCAGCACGTGGGCTTAGTTGCCCTGTGGCATGTGGGATCTTAGTGCCCCGACCGGGGATCAAACCAGCGTCCCCTGCATTGCAAGACGGATTCTTAACCACTGGACCACCAGGGAAGTCCCTCTTAGCTATTTCAATTAAAGGCAGCAACACGTCCATGCTAAATCCTGTGTTTTGGACAGAAGGGTGGGTGGCGGCCTGTCACTGTCAGTGGCCAGATCATTTTGCTTTCTGAGAATCGATCAAAGTAGTTTCCAAAAAACTCAGAATTAAGGAGTCTCAGCGAGTTTCAAAATGCTATTAGCATTTTTTCCTCGATGATGCTCGTGGTTAGGGGGCTTTGAACATTCCACCCGTGAAATGGCACAAGAGTAGCCGCGGCTGCTCTACCACTGCATTGACAGCGCTGAAGAAGGGAATGATGGGGAACCGATCCCTGCTCGGCTCTGCAGTGGGATTCTGTCCTACCTTCAACAGGTCCCCATTGCCCCATATTCCTTGGAGCTTGGTTCACTTAATACGTGTCTTCCTAGCTCCGTTGTTTCCCCTAGTCTGAGGTTTTACTCTCCCCACCCCTACTTCCCTAACCAGGGTCATCAGAGCAAATAGGGCTCAGACTCCCTACCGCAAGGGAAGCCCTCTGTGAGCCGCCGCAGTGGGGGCTCCGCGGATAGTCCGTGTTGGGCTCTCATCCTTGGGTGGATTTATCTTTGGAGAATGACCTTACCCAACTTTGAGAAAGACGGCAGCCCATTACTGCCCCACTATGAAAGACTCTAAGTGCAAGCTCTGCAGCAGCTACTGAGAGGAGCGAGGGATGAAGACAAGAAGGAAGAAAATCACAGACATATGCTTCACCAGTGCCAGCGCCCTTGGTACAGGGAAAGAGCTGGCGATGGGTCTAGAAATACAGGCTGGTTGTATCTACCAAACCCAGGGCTCCCGCACACAGTGCGGATAGCTTCTTCTTTTCTTCTGTTTTTCTTCTCCCCTCCCCTCCCCTCCCCCTCCCCTCCCCTCCCCCTCCCCTTCCCTTCTCCCTTCCCTTCCCTCCCTCCTCCTCCTCCTCCTCCTCCTCCTCTTCTCTTCTTCATCTTCTTTTTTTAAAAATTAATTAATTAATTAATTAATTTGGCTGTGTTGGGTCTTCATTGCTGTGGGCACGCTTTCTCTAGTTGCACCGAGCGGGGGCTACTCTTTGTTGCCGTGTACGGCCTTCTCACTGCGGTGGCTTCTCTTGTTGCCGAGCACAGGCTCTAGGTGTGCGGGCTTCAGTAGTTGTGGCACACGGGCTCAGTAGCTGCGGCTCATGGGCTTAGTTGCTCTGCAGCATGTGGGATCTTGGTTCCCCGACCAGGGCTCGAACCCGTGTCCCCTGCATTGACAGGCGGATTCTTAACCACTGCGCCACCAGGGAAGTCCCTCTTCTTCTTCTTCTTCGTCTTTTTTTTCCTCTTCCTCCTCCTCCTCCTCCTCTCCTTCCTCTCTCTCTCCCTCTGTCTCATTGTCCCAAGTGGCAAAGAGCCCACAAATAACTGAGCTGTACTTTGGAAATGGATCTGATGAGCCTTGTAATAGGAGAGAATCATCATTATTTCCCAAGAGTTCACATTCCCATAATATTTTTATTAGCAGCCTCTCTTCTAAATAAAGTTCAGTGGATTGATTTTGGTTGGGTTTTCTCGTTTTAAACATTCCCTTAAATTATGACCGAGGATGTAGTCCCGTCATCACCACTGTTATTACTGTTATCAGCATCAGCGGCTCCTTTGTAATATTTATGTCGCATTTAGAGAGCTCTCCAAACGCTTCAGGTATATTACCTCATTTGTCCTATAGCATCCTTGTCGGGAAGGGAGGGGACCACGTGAGAGCTAAACACTGAGCACAAACCTCTCTGTGTGGACAACCCCTCTTTGGGGTGTGGCCAGGAGGAAGCGCTCTGCCCCATCTTCTGTATACAGTTGTCCCGGTAACAACGGGGGATTGGTTCCAGGACCCTCTGCAGATACCAAAATCCTTGGACGCTCAAGTCCCTTATGTAAAGTGGAGGAGCACAGTAGGCCCTCCACAGCCACGGTTCCGTGTATTCAACCAACCGCGGAGGGCTGACTGTGTCCTGTGCTTCAACCTGGAGCAGAGGGAGATTGCTCCAGGACAGGTTACAGCCACCTGGATGTAGAGCTGAGAAGACCGGATAGCTCGGAGGACCCGGCTCAGGGTGGGACAGAGGGTACTCATTGCGGGGGGCTCTGGAGGAGTGGGGGCAGGACTCTTGGGAATGGCCATGACCGCCTGGCCCTGACTTGCCTTAGCCCTCCTTTGGTATATGGGACAGTGTCTACGGAGGGCCCCAAGAGCCCCACATCCTGAGAGTGACACCGTGGAACAGTGGAAAGACACTGGTGTGGGGCCTAGGAGACCTGAGTTTGAATCCTGGTTCTGCCATTGATTGATGAGCTTTGCTTCTTGGGCCAATCCCTTAACTTCACGTCCTCATTTATAAATGAAGGGGTATTAATGTCTCCTTTCTGGATTTTTGCGAGGATTCTATAGGATAACCTATACAGACGTGCTTAGCAATGATGGAGGGGGCACAGGGGTGCGAGGGATGTCGATTCCATTTCTTCATTTCATTTTCTCTCCTGGAAAAATCTAAACTGTTCAGTATGATTTTGAGAATTAAAAGGGAAAAATAGAGACCAGCATTTGGATAGGTTTATCATTTGAATCAGTGCCTTGTCAGAAATCATGTATTTTCTTACTTACGTTGAGTGAAAGCTAGCAATCAGTAATTAGTGTATTTTGAGGCTGTGTTAGGAAAGAGCTGGAATGGAGGGCAGCCAGCCTGGGCTTCACCCCCCTCCGCCGCTGACCGGATGGAGGCCCTTGAGCACATCTCTTGGCGTTGCTGGGTCTCAGTGTCCTGATCTGTAAAATGAAGAGCTTGGAATAACAGGATCATGAAGTCACTGATGAGGGTCATAATTCTAGAATTTTACAAGAAGTGATTTTTAGGGAAGGAGCCAAATGATGAGTGTGAGCTTTGTCCCTTCCATCGTCTGTGCCATGGGAAGCCCCACTGGTGCGCCCCAGGGTCGTTGTCAAGGAACCCGGGTGATTTGCTGTGGGCACATAGGCTGGGAGGAAACTAATGACCTCTGGAAGGCTGGTTAGCGAGCTTGGGCTCTAAGAAGGCTGCTGTTGCCTCAGACTCAGCACCGGCTTGTTGGTAAAGCCCGGACTCCTTCCTCCCTATCTGCCGGCTTGGTAATGGGGGGAAGAGAGGAGTGCTGGGCCAGGACTGAGGCAGCAAGCGTCCCCACGCACAGAGGCCCAGCCGCGGGGAGTCCTCGGGGCTTGGGAGGGCTGCTGAGGGTGGAGGCACGGCGCAGAGCCCCTGCCAATCTGCTGGCCACACCTCCAGGCAGGCACTGTCCCCTGAAAGTCTGTCATTAGCTGCTGTGCTAATCCCTGCTGGTCCTGTCTCTCAGCAGAACCTGACTTAGGGGCTGCCCAAGGCTAGCGCTCCTTCGGCATCATCTGAAGAAGCAGGGGAGAATCTTAGAGGAGGAACGGGTAGGGCATTTTCTCACGCAAGCTTCCCTGCACACAAATGCACTGGGGAAGAGCGTGAAACACACAGGAGACTTTCCCTGGCATGATTCACCCCATACCTTATTTTCTTTCTTGGGTTTATAAAACAAAACAAAGCCCAGCTGCCTTTTCTGTTTAATTCAATGATGCTTACAAGGGCAGCTCATGACACTGGCTGCTGTGAGGCTCTCACGGTGAATATGATTCTGTCTCTACTCCCCAGAGGCTCACTGCTTGGGTGAGGGGTATACAAACTGCACGATTATCGAGGATAACAGACAGCTGGCCAGAAGTGCTTTCGTAAAGTCACCAAATATTATGGAAAAATAATTACAACTGCGAGTGTCAAGTCTTTTGTTGGGAGGTAGGTCTTGATTTAGACCTTAAATGATTGGTCAGGTTACAGTAAAAACCCAGTAGAGGGTGGGGAAGGGCATTTAGGATAGAAGGAATAGTTCTAGGGAAGGCAGGGTGATGGGAAAGGGAATGCCAGGAGCGATTCTTTTATTCACTTTGCAGTCCATCCTTGAGGACACACACACAGGGAGACGCTACAAAACCAGCATCTCCATTCGGGGGTGGGGGAAAGGAAGTGCTGCTTGGTGTATATGCTTCCACGGGGTCTAGTGCCTCTTAGAATTTTCTGTTCTTAGTTCAGATGCCTTCCTACTTTATCTGGACCATGAGCACACAGATTCCTGGATGCACCTTTAATTTAGTTAGGGAAAAAAAACCCAAAAAAACAAGAATGGAAAACAAGCTCTCAACTGAAGTATGAATGGAAGCTTTAAATGTAAACATCACCCTTTAATCAATTTTGAATACTCTTCCTCCTCTGGCAGTAATATACTTTGAAGTGGAGCTGGAAGAAGTAGCTCTTTCTGACTTTCGATGGCTGTACCCATGCCAGACATCACTAATCAAACCCGGCACACCTTCTCCCTGAGCAGGGCTTCTCCTAAGAGTGCCCTGGTGTTCCAGGCTGCCCCTGCCAATCAGCTGGTTGTACTGCACCAGATGAATCTTATTTGCCTTTTTCTGTTTTAAAGTATTAAAACTTTACTGTTATCTTAAATTCTAAGTGCATTTTTATGGAACCCAAGAACTGTCTGAAAGCAGGGAGAAATTTTTATAGCATCTAGTGTAGTAAGAATCCCAAAATATAAATGGAAGTTGCTGATGGGGCTATGAGATCAGGATAAAGATATTTTCTGTCTTTTCTCCCAATCTCCCTGTAATGTAATGGTGTAAATATTAAATTCAAAGAGACAGAAGATAGGTGAGAAAGTATAGTAAGATATACATATAAAAATAACCCTTGACTGAGGTCAATGGTTCTCAACCTGGATGTACATCTGAATCTCTTGCTTATTTGTAATGCAGATTCCTGGGCCTCCTTTCAGACTAAATTAGAATTTCTGGTCTTGGAGCCTGGAAATCAGCTTGTCTACCAAACACTTTAAATAATTCTTCTGCAAGACACCTGAGACCATCCCACAAAGCTATGTTTGAGAGCTGGAGACTTAAATGATAGGAATTTTTGCCCTTGTCTATGTCATTAGGTGGTTGACAAAAAATACCATATTCATTTTCCATGGCTGAGCTACCTTAAATTCCATGGCATCCCAGGTGCGGAAAACAATAGTCATTTGGAAAATGGAAATGAAGTCTCAGTTTCCAAAGGGGTTGGTCATTTGGATGAGCATGGGTCATGCTTTATGGAGATCAATTTTTGAGATATATCTGAATTATCAGGCATCCATATTATCATTCAGGCTTGGTTTTAAGCGAAATTGGGAGAGAAGAAAGTAGTTTATATTGACCAAGAAGACAGATCACCTTGAAATTTCTAGTTAAGGGGTCAGTGTTTGGTTCTACTTGACTTTCTGAATGTTAGCATCAAAATAACAAATGTCATATATTGTCCATCTATTCTGTACTGGACTCTTCATTAGGACTATATACGCATTGTTGAATGTAGTCCTTAAAATAATCCTATGAGGAAGTTATTATTGTTCCCAAAAGAGGAATCTGAGGCTCAGAAAAGTTAAACAACTTGCCTTGAGTAACGCAGGATTTGGATGTGAGTCTTGACCCTAGGGCTCTCTAACTCCAAGTCTTTTATTCTTATTTACGACACTCCACCTGCTGTTTCCAAGAAATATCCTGTTCTGTGAGATGCTGAAACACAAACCAAGAGCCCAAACCTCAGGTCAGAACTGAGAAGGGCCCTTCTTACTAAACCCAGTGACAGTGGTCTGTTAAACACTGGTATTCTCATTGGTTTGATCAGAAGTCATCAAGTTGAGTTCTAGTTCTTTGATTTGCCTCTTTTAGTAGGACTAAAATTTGTTGAACTGTATTAGGATTGTTCTTATGCTCCAAATTCATATTTATGAAAAGTTAAAAGGCTATTCTTTACCATTGTTATTTAAAAAAAATAAAAGGACCACCAGTGGGTGCACCTCATGTAGGGTGTATTCTGGGACTTGCACGTGGAGAGGACACGCCCGGTGCTACGTAGACTGACCCATCATCCAGGGTATGGATCAGTGGTCAAGAGATTTTCTTTCCAGGTGGCTCTGTTACCTTGGGCAGGTCATTTTTTTTCCCCCAGTGGTCCTCAGTTTCCAGGCAAATCTGTTGGACTACAGCCCATAAAGCTCTCTTCTCCATCTACAATGTCATGATTCTGGAGAAAGTGTCAGCCATGTAGCTGACACAGAGATGGATGGGCCTTGACAGGGGTGTCATCATGAATGTCCCCACCGGTCCAGGACGGGCAGAGGGTGCACAATGCTGGGGGCCAGTCTTCGGAGTCTTCTCCTGTCCCCCTGACCTCTTTGGCCTGCTCCCTCCTGGGCCTGAAGTTGCCAGACTCTTCTCTCCTCTTGAGACAGTCCAAGTGGGTTCCGGTGCCATATTCTTCAATATTTCCTGTTGGGGTGAATTGAAATCCCAGATCTTCAAGCAAAAACTTAAGTAGCCCCCTTCATGCGTAATTTCTTGTTCCTGAAAATACTGATCACCCATTCACATCCCGCCCCTCCAATGGGCTTAGAACCACCTCGGCTGCTTGGGTGACAGTGTGCCTATGTTAGTCACAGGGATATGAAGCTGATGGGACCCTACTGAATTTCTAGTCCAACTCTTTTATTTCCTGGATGAGATCAAGGGCCCCAGGAGGAAAAATGACTCCACTCAAGCACACCTAGCCATTCGACACCATGTTTTCGAATTTATACTGTGAGTGTCATAATAAAACTGACCCCACAGAGCTTGTGTGAAGGTATGTAAACGAGATAACACATGCAAAGCACCTGAGCATAGTTGGCATAGAGAACCATCTGATACAAGTTGTTCCCTCCCTTCCTAGAACTCAGATCTCCCGCTGCTTATCATTCTCACGTTCTCATAGATGTCCTGTGTGTTAGACTTTATTATCCCTTTCTTCCCCAGCACACCAAGGCGTGCAGAAGTAAGCTGAGCTGCCCGGTTTAATCGTTGCACTAATGGTGAAATCTGACTTGGTCCATGTTACATGCTCAAAGAATGTTTGGGATCGCTGCCCGCTAGAACCCATCCCTCCTGACTCCTAATCCAGTGCTCTTTCCATGATGCCTCCGTGACGGACCCGCAGGCGGGGACCAGCTAAGTTGAAATGCTATGAATACCAGCCTGGTGACAGACATGTAAGACTACATGAGACCCCAGCAGATTTGAAGTCTGCCAGGGTCATTTTTTTTATCAAGCATTTATCAAAGCTACTATGTGCCAGGGGCTCTGCTTACGGCTGAGCTGAATATAAAAATGGATAGGATACAGGCCCTGCCCTCAAGGAGCATTTGATTCGATCACAGAGACAGACTTAGACATAAAGAATTCAAATATAAGGCAGCTAGTAATCCATGGGTACCATGTTCTATATATACCGAAAGGAAGAACAGTGATGGGGGCCTCCCCTGTTGACATGGTGGGAGGGGGCCGGGCTCGGAGAGGGTGACCCCAAATGTCTCCATCCAGCTGCGTGCACAGGACAGCTGGGCAGAGAGACTCGACCACAGGGCCATGCTGCGTGTCACGAGAGAAGAACATGGGGGTCGCCAGAGACTCCAGCCTCTGGGCTCCTTGACCCTGACTGCCGAGGGACCACAGCTGGGTCACCGTCCTGTCTAAGCATGATTTCTCGAGCAGTTTTGCAAAATGGGAGAATATCTCTTTTCTTGCTCTGAGCTTGATGGGGACCGGAGTGCTCATTTGGTCTAGACCTCTGCTTCTGGAAGGGACTGCCCTCAACCGTGCAGACAGGTAAGGATTTGCCGTCCACACAGAGAACAAGAAAATGCTCTTCTTCTTCTCTCCTCTCTGCTTTGGTGGGGGGAGGAGGGGAGGGGGTGGGGCTAGAGGGGGGGAGGGACGGTGAGGGGACTGGTAGGTCAGTGCTTGGCGAGGGGAGCTGGGTCACCCAGGGGAATATGGCCTTGCTTTCCACTGGCAGATTCCCAGGGAAGCTCTAGCTGCTCCCCACCTGTCCTGCGCTCCCCCTCCCCCAGCTGCTGGCCCCGTGTGCACAGAGCAGGGAGGCGATGATGAATTTCCCCCAAACGGCATTACAGACAGTCATAAATAATGCTTTGCTCTTTGGTGACGGCACTTTCCATTAGAGCTGCCTGCGCTGGGCTGTTGTACCCCCAGTCTTCTGCCGGGGACTTGCAGTAAAATTTATCAGCGAGCTTTCTGCACCTAATAAATCATCCCCTCCGGGAGCCATCTGGCAGATAAGGCCAGAACCCACATGCTCTGCAGAAGCGGAGTCGGAGAGAGAGCCCCCCCTCGCTGGGGCCCCAGGCCCTGTGGAGGGGGGACTTCCTCCCCACCAAGCCCGGGCCTGTCACACTCTTCCTGGCTTTTCTCATCAGACTCAGATTGGCGGCCCTGGTTACGTTGGCGGTTGCAACTCACAGAACCGTCCCCACTCTGGGGACAGGCCCCAGAGTCACCTCCTCCCGGGGCTCTCTACCTGTCCCCCCGACCACGTGTTCAGAAGGCCCTGGCGTCTGAGCCCAGGCAAGAGCAGGGGTGCCCCAGGGCCAGGCAGGTGCTGCAATGGGTGTGACTCTGGCTTAACTGACATCTCGTTGTGATAAGAAACACAATGTCGCTTGGGTGAAAGACACCTAGAAGCATCTCCTCCTAATTCAGGGTAAACATCCCATGGCTATCCCCAGTTTCTCTGAGCAAAACTGCTGTGATATTAGTGCCTCCTTTCAAATATGTATTCCTTCCATTAATATACAATAAGGGAGTTTCTCAAGCCAGGTGACCTGGAGGTAGATGCACAGATTAATGATGGCCGTCCTTTCCTTTAGGCGCTTACAGTCCTGTTGCAGAGACTGCTTTATAACCCATCTCAGGCACGGTGGTGGCAGGGCCCGCTCTCACTGGGAGACAGGATGTGATCCTGCGGGTGAGGAACGCGGGAGAGTTTGGCTTTCTGGTTTTGGAGTCCAGTGCCTAGCACGGTGCCTGGCACATGCGTATTGAGTGTACAAGATGGAATGTGGCAGCAGGCAAAGTCCCCGACACAGCCACCAACACGAAGTAGACGATGAGAATGAAACAATACACAGCAGCGTGGAAGCGGGCCTCTCATCCCCTGTCCCCAGCAGAGGGGACTCTGCTCCTTAGGGTTAACTAGACCATCTGGGACCAAAATCCTGCCCTGGGCCTGATGTAACCTGTGTGCGGTGTCAGCTTGATCAAGAGATGTTCTGAGTCTCAGTGCCCTCATTTATAAATTAATAGGGACAGATGAGGTAATTTGGGGGGGGTAATTTTTAATATCGTTGCTACTAGAATATTTTCTAATTTTTCCTTTGCCTGGTTTTTTGAAAGGCAGGAAGCTGAATGGTAAAACCGGTCAGAACGCCTCTCTCTTCCTGCCCTACCTGACTGCTTCCCAAACAAGTAAGGCCGGTAGATGGGGGCCCCAGACAGCTAGAGCCCAAATCCCCTGAATCCTTCCCGGGGGCTCCTTCTGCAGGACATCTATCAGGCTGCCTCTGAACACTGCGGACGTACCCCGGGAAAACGTTAAATGGAGTGTCCCAAAGATGCTTAGCGTAGCTATGCATTTAATTTGGTGGTAATTGAAGTTTGCCAACAAAGATTTGCATGTAATCTGTGATTTCATTTTTCAATTAAAATTGTTTCCTTCCTCTGGATGGGAAGCGCTTGGCTCTGCTCCCCATCACGGCACTTTGCAAACACTAATCCCGCACTTCTTTGTGGGCTGGAGTGAGGGGAGGGGGCGGGTAGCACGAGGCCCAGAGGGGAGGTCAGGCCGGAGGGCAGGACCCTGCAGGAGAGGTGAGGCTGGGGGCTGCGCTGATGGGAGACCAGGGGAGGGTGTGCCTCCTGCACTCCTAGTGGGTCTGGCCAAGAAGCTCCAGCCCCGAACTTGCGGATCTCGGTTTCTAGGCGCAGGCAAGGGTTAGGGGGTAGAAAGAGGTAGGAAGAGCCAACCAGTTCTCCATGGTCAAGGCGCGTGTCAAGGAGCTGGGAACAAGACTGAAGGTCCAGGTATTGGGGAGCAGGGGCCTGGTTGACCTGAAGGAGATCTTCAGGCCATTTTTATGGCCTTTGATAAAAGCAAAAAAGCAGCACAGTTCACTGGAGAAGATGACGGATACGCACGTGTGTTTATAGGAGACACAGGCTCCCAGAGACACCCCCAAGGGGGTGTGGAGCCTGCAGCCTGCGGCTTCTGATGAACAGTTCGCAGGTATGGGTTTTTCCTTTGCTGGCTCTGTGGCCTTGAGCTTAATTTCCTTGAGTCCCAGTTTCCTCAACCTTCCAATGGGCAGATGAATACTTCCCTGAGTGGGGGCCAGAGGAGGCAGCCTATTGGGGTGTGAGGTTCATCCCGAGGGCCCCATCTTCGTATACGCAGAGCCCTGCACGGTGCCTGGCATGTGGTAAGAGGCCAGTAAAATCTGTTACAATGGAAAATCGGCCAAACGAGATGGTGTGAGCGTTTTGTAAATCCCTACGCCCCATTTTCGGTTCCCTGACGGCCTTATTATTTGTGAAGATGGGGTTAAGTATTGGACTCCAGGCTGGGCTGGTCCTGGGCTGGGCCCTGGGTGGGGAAGGTCCAGGTACAAGTGTTCTCCACGGGGTGCTTCTCTGGGAGCCTGGAGCTCTGGTGGCGATTGGCTGCTGGAGACCCAGGTCCTACAGGTGCCCCCTGTGGGCGGGGGGCTGCTTTCCAGGCCCGGGCCCAGGCCCTCCTTGGCCGGGGCAAGAATCACCAGTCTGCTTCGGGCTGGCAATTTCGAGATGATGGGACAGGACTTGAGAGGGTTTGCCACAAAGAGAGCTGGCCCGATGCTCATGAGAAAGACAGCTGGGCTCTCGTAGCCCAGCTGGAGACAGGATTAAGAACCATTTTAAGAATTAGCAGCAATTTGGGCTGCAGCAGGGCACACCGCTTTGGGCAGAATTCTTCTCTTCGTCAGCACAAGTCTTTTTTTTTTTTTTTTTGGTCTGGTTTCTTTCAAGTAGAGATAATCCCTTCTACCTGGTCAGACAGCTGAACTGTTTTCATTTTTTTTTCGAATTCCGTAATAAATCTGCCAACCCTGCAGGGCTCCAGCCAAGGGCTCTTGCTAGCTGCATCGACACAGAGGTCTGGTAAAAATGGTGTAAAATGAAAGAGAAAAATGCATATTTCACACTTTGTCTGCTTTGGGTTATGGCAATTCTGAACTCATCCCCATTCCAAACAACTGACCTTCCCACAGAGTTCAAGTACCTTCTGCTGGTCTGGAGAAATCATATCCCTGTCTCTGTCTCCCACTCTCCCCCCACCTGCCCCAAACAGGAACATTTTTTTTTTTTTTAAAGCTAGTTTTTTTTTTTTTTTAAATAATTAATTAATTAATTAATTTATGGCTGTGTTGGGTCTTCGTTTCTGTGCTAGGGCTTTCTCTAGTTGTGGCAAGTGGGGGCCACTCTTCATCGCGGTGCGCGGGCCTCTCACTATCGCGGCCTCTCTTGTTGCGGAGCACAGGCTCCAGATGCGCAGGCTCAGTAGTTGTGGCTCACGGGCCCAGCTGTTCTGCGGCATGTGGGATCTTCCCAGACCAGGGCTCGAACCCGTGTCCCCTGCATTAGCAGGCAGATTCTCAACCACTGCGCCACCAGGGAAGCCCCCAAACAGGAACATTTGCCTGAGAGGCGGCAGGGCTGTTTGTAAGTACACTACACTGGTCCAGGGCTTTCCAGGAGGGAGGGGGCGTAAAGGACCCCAGTGCACATGGGTTGGAGAGTGAGCACACACACGGCTGCATCCCCCTCTTCCCCACACAGCCATGCATCTACTCCTGCATCGCCTCACTCTCCCGAGATGCAAATTTATGTAGAATGTATGAACATGGGTTTCCCTTCTATTGAAGGCTGCCTTGTGTCCATTACAGATCCTTTTCAACCATGACCAAATCTTTAACATTAGTGTGGTTGCCACTCAATAGAAACAATCAACCTTTCCAACGTTACCTGCCTCTAGTCTCCTGTACAAATCTGCATAGTGATCAGAATGGTCACTTTAGGCTCCCCAGACACGCCAAGTTTGTTCCCACCTCCTGGCCTTTACCGCACACAATTGTTCTGCATCGATTCTGCTTCTCTCTGTTCTGCCCAGCTCTGTCCTGTCTGCCTTCAAAGCCCACCTCCTCCTTGAAGCCCTTCCTGGAGCACCCCAGCCTGTAGTGCTCTGTCTTCATTTGGGACTTGGTCAGTACCTAAAGCTCTTATTACCCTCTCCCTTGGTCATCAATCATATGCTGCTCCTTTTAGACTTTTTTTTCTGAAAAGCTATTGTCATTTTCCTGTATAACCATCATTTTCTTATTTAACATTTCTATTACCCAATTAGATGATAATGTCTTAGCTATATTTCTATCTTTTCCAGAGCCAGACACATAGTAGGTGCCTAGTAAATGCTTGTCAAAAAAAAAAGAAGAAAAAGAATGAATCAAAGTTCCCACATGGGGTGTGGGTGTGGCTCTGGTGTGATCTTTCTTTTTTTTTTATTGAAGTTTAGTTGATTTACAATGTTGTGTTACTAGGAGTAGGGAATTAAGAGATACAAACTACTATGAATAAAATAAACAATAAGGATATATTATACAGCACAGGGAAATATAGCCATTTTGTTGTAATAACTTTCAGTGGAGTGTAATCTATAAAAAGATTGAACCTCTGTGTTGTACAGTGAAACTAATATAATATTGTAAATCAAATATACTAAATACAAAAACAATACCAGAAAACCAAAAAAAGAATGAATGAAAGTTCCCACATGGGGTGTGGGTGTGGCTCTGGTGTGATGGCTTTTTCTTTTTTTCAAATTGAAGTACAGTTGATTTACAGTGTTGTGTTAATTTCTGCTGTACAGCAAAGTGACTCGGTTATACATACATATATACATTCTTTTTTATATTCTTTTCCATTATGGTTTATCTCAGGATATTGAATATAGTTCCCCGTGCTCTACAGTAGGACCTTGTTGTTTATCCCTCTTATATATAATAGTTTGCTGGCTTTCTCTCTCTTGATTGCAAGACCATTCCCACCCCCAAGGGAAGGGAGAGTCTTGACTTGTGGGAACGCTGCCCATAAGATGTTTCCTCTTGTTTGGACGATGCTGGATATTAGGTAACTGTTGAGTGTCAGTAACAGCTCTGGAGCTCCCTGTACAGACCCTGAGATTCCCATGCCTATGATCACACAGACTATTGAGATTTTTATGGTAGTGCTTCTGACTGTGTCCTCTCCCTCTGTACCTTCCCCTCTCTCTACATCCCTGTATGCACCCCACATGTATTCTGTATTTAATTTAGAGCAGGGAGTTCCTTTGATTTTAATTCCATTTTCTTCCGAATGCACTGAGCGCTGCCCAGCCTGCCATCTTGCCTCTGCTTTGTGCGTCTCACCTCAAGGCCTCTTTGTGAATTTGTTTGATTTGTGGTTGTGGTTTGTAGCTGTCACGGATTTCTTTGTTGTTACCACTGCTGCTACTGTTTCCTTGCAGCTCGATTTTGAGCCGAGCGTTTGAGTAGTAAATATGGTTTACACCAACTCTGTTGGAAATAATGGCATTTATGTGCTGAAGTTATTTCCAAAACCTATGATGTGTGTATACAAATAGATCCACAGCAGGGCCCCTAGACCGGGGGGAACAGACTCAATAAAACCTTCGTGATAGAGTATAAACAGGTGTCTGAGACTAGGGCTAGGCCAGGCGGTTCAGAACAAAACTACCTTCCACCCCCGCTGTTGGCTCTGAGCGGAATCTGAACCATAAATGCTTTGCTTAACGCTGGGGGATGTAGGAGATATTTTTGTGATCATATTTATCCGCTAAATGTTCACTTACATTCTTTCATGCATCTCACATTGAACTTCTCACTTTTCTCTTCACCCACCCTCAATGGTTTTAAACCTTAATTGCCCTGGATTCTGGAATGGAAAAAAATGTGTCCAGAAACTATGGGCTTCTATATAGTAAAACTACTACTTAGTGCTAGCTGCCACCTAATGATTATGGCTGGGGGGCCGGGGGGGTGGACCTACACTGTTAAACTTTTAAATTCCCTTTTGTCTTGCTGCCCAAATCTAAATACTTTTGCTAATAGATAATTGCTCTTTTACTAAGAGATAAGCTTTCCCTATAAAAATGTATTTTGAAAACTTATTTTACACAGCAATGTTGTATCCACTGAAACTAACCTTTTACCAATAAAGCACTATTGTTTAGACATTAAAAAAAAAAAAAGAAACTATGGGCTTGGTCCATAAAATTGGCGGCCCTCTCTTCTCTTCCAAATGGCTGCTGGGTTGCGGGATCATATGGGGTGAACCGTTCTGAGCAATGCTCCCAAGCTCCATCTTGGGGTCGGTCGTAGTAATCCTGGTGCAGAGTAGGAACTAGAGAGAGAGTTGGGAACATTCAGAGGGGGAAGTTGGATTGCTCTTACCAGATGTGGCTCTGGCCTCCGAATTTGTGTAGTGTGGGTTTCCCTTGACTCTGCCCTCGGCTCTGGAGCTCTGGGGGCACCAGGCCTCGCATCTGACATGTGTCCGGAAGTGAAGGCTGCCCACCGACCCCAGGGGAAGGTCTGGATCGCCCAGAGGTCAGGATCCATCACGAAGACGCCTGCGCTCTCTGAGCTGAAGGCCGTGTGACAAAGGCACGGGGATTGGTGTTTCGGGTTGTTCTCCAACTTGTAAATGCCAAGCAGAAATCGTGTTGCAGTTCCTAAATGCCACATTTCGGCGTGTTTATTGCTCCCCCCCCCCAACGGAGAAAGATGGTGAATGAACTAATAATTCAGGAGCCGAGAACATGTTTATTTGATTTTTAGAGCTTTAACAAATACAGTGTGTACAAAACCCGGTGCCAACAGCATGCATAATTCCTCCAGGAACAGGCCTGATAGAAACACAGAGCTTGCAGTGCTTCAAAAACGGCAACCAATATTTACACATCTGAGTGACTAATTCTCTCCTCTTAGCAGGAGAACAATAGGCTGTAATAGTCAGGTACATTAACGCAGAGCGCGCCTGTCTGGTGACTTGGATATTTGACACGTAAACAAAGACGGGGGTGGGGAGAATGTAGGGGGGAGAAGTGGAGGCTTGTTATCTACCTGTGTAACCATATACCAAACAGCAGGTTACAAATGCGCTCAGAAAATGCTGACCCGATGCGGTTCTAGGGCCTCCCGTGCAGGATTGACACGTGACTTGCGGCGCTGCGGGAGTTCTGTCGCTGACCTCATTAGCGGCGCGTTTCCTGGCTTGTTAGCATCATATTTGTATAATTTACAGCACCTTCGTTTTTATGGAATGTGTTTCTCGTAGAGTGTAATGGCAGCAATATATTTAACCGATCGTCTTTAGGAATGCTTTTGCTGGAGGCGGCCTGCAGATATAAAGGGGCATTTTCTTCTCTCCTGCGTGGGCCTTTTCTTAAATTTTCTTTTTGGCTCGCTTGGCTGCCACGTGTGTGTGTGTGTGTGTGTGTGTGTGTGTTTTCCTGTGTGTGCGTATGTATGCACATATAAATATAGGTGTGCAAATGCCTGGAAGACGTTAAAGGGGTCCCTCAGGTGTGATTCTTTCTTGAAGGATTAACTTGGCTCCCTGGCTGTCTTCAAGGTCGGTGGACTGAGCAGACATTGAAGGAAGGCCTAGATGCCTTGCTATGAGAAGATGAATTTGCAAAATGGAATAGAGGGCCCAGGCGAGATTAGCTACTGGGGAACGATTGTTTTTATTTTTTAAATTTATTTATTTTTTGGCTGTGCCACATGGCATGTGGGATCTTAGTTCCCCGACCAGGGCTCGAACCCATGCCCCCTGCATTGGAAGTGCAGAGTCTTAACCACTTGGACCGCCAGGGAAGTCCCCAGGGAATGATTTTTTTTTTAGGATGGTATGAAGATGCTAAATTAGGGTGAGTTTTCAAGTCTTCATGACCTCCTGGAGGCTTTTGCATAAAACAACAGGATGGAAAAATGCAAAGTATATGTCATTCAGGGGCAGGTCCTCTCCCAAACGAATTCTTACCTTAGGAAAAATTAAAGTATGTGGGCAGAGATGTGTACCTTCTTTTCCTCTCTGACCTGTGTCAAAAAGAGAGAAATGGCTGGGACCAAATGTTTGAAGACCAAATGTGTCAACTTGGAGGTCGCTCAGGGGAACCTGGGACCAGGAGCCAGGAGAAGTTACCCCAGTGTCTGCCCCGCTGCTAACCATGACCTCAGGCAGATTGCTTTCCCAACTTAGCTCACAGCCTCCTCTACAAATTGAAGAGACTGGACTGGATCCTCTCTCTCTAGAGTTCGATGTTTCTAGGTTCCCCATCACTTGTCTAGTCTGTTCCTGAAGGCAGATAAAGCCAAGGCTGGGGTTCTCATCAACCAAATCATCCAAACTATGTTCTCGAGGGTTACCTGCAGTGACCCAGAAGAGGGAAACACAGCTCGCCAGGAACTGTCAATGTGTCCCACTTACATCTTCTGACAGGGGGCAGACAGGGTGAATAGACTAACAATTCAGAAACCAAGGACATGGTAGTGGGAGTTTGAGAGCTTTAGTAAACACTGGCGCCAGAGGGTGTCGAGCTGCATATTTCCTTCCCATAATCACTTCTTGGCCTCAAAGAGAAACTGACCTCAGGGGCAAGATAAATAGGTAGGCCCTGGACTTTGTCAACCCATGATAGAATCATAAGAAATTAAGTCTATTAATATGACCTGAGACCCAGGGACAAAGTTTATCCAACTGGCCAGTCAGGTTAGGGTCCTTGGTATTTCCTCCCTCACTCCATGGGCTATACCTCTTCTCACTGATTTGTGAGGATTTGGGTTCTTGATTTTGCTTAATAGATATGTCCCTAAAATACTGGAGTGGCTAGAGTCTGCAGTAATAATAACTCAAAATGTTAAAGGTATTTAGAGGCAACATTTCCATGTAAGTTTCTATTCAAACTTTGAATACACCAGACTTAACGGCTATTTGTAGGTACCTAGTAGTGAATCCTTTGGTAAAGAAAAATAATTCTTTTGTAAAGTCTGATTTGAACTTAACTGAATCCTGAAACAGTCATTGAACACCCATTAAGGACTGAGGATTCAGACAAAAATTGTATAACCTTCCTGCCTTCAAGGGGCTTTTATTCTAACTTTCTAATAGGGATTTGCCTATCTTTTGTATATGCATACTAATACGTATAATAAAATGTAGACACTTTCAACATCCAGCATCCACTAATTAGGGTGGCTTCAAAACTCTGCAAAATTTAGATCATTATTATAAATGTTTCTTCAAAAACTCTTATTAGTCGCGCTTGACTGATCTGGTGACCGGCTTGTCTAATGGGATGATAAAAAGGGATTGTGAACCTTGACTCAGATTAGTGGAACACCTGGGTGGTCGCATCAAAAAATCTTTCCCTTCTGTTAAAATAGAAGCCACATTTTTGTCCTTTTCTCTGCCTTCAGCTCTGCCACGTACTCCAGCTCATCCCATCATTTCTCACTTTCTTGTGATGTAGAACCATGACTTACATTCATGCTTTCCTTTACCTTTAGCATTTACGCATGTCCAAATCTCTTCCATCTTAAAAAATGCTGCCTCTGCCGTCATCTCTCGATTGGCCACCTCTTTCTTTCTCTTTCTAGCCACAACTTTCTGAATGTCCATGCTATGTATACTCGTCAATTCCGTTGCCTTTCAGTCCGCTTGGGCATGGCTTCTGCTCTCCTCCATGCCCTTGAAGCTTCTTCCCAAGGTCACCATTGAGCTCCAAGACACTAAGTCAAACAGATGCTTACCTTGAGTGCTTCCCCCCACCTGCCCCAGCATTGCCCACACTCCCTCTGCAACATCACAATCCCCTGGGGGCTGCTCACCTTTCTGGTTGCTTTATCAGCTTGGGTTTTGGTACCTGACCCTCCTGTTGGGGTCCTGAGAGTTTTGACCAAGTCTCTGCTTTCTCACCCTGTTTTCTCTCTTGGCCACAGCTTCAATAGACTTTTATGTTCAGAGGACTCTCCAGCTCTTCTGAGACTCTATCCAACTTTCTACCAGACAGCTCCACTCGGCTACACGGCTGTAGCAAACAGAACACACAATCCAGTGGCTCAAGTAAGATTGAAATTTATTTCTCTTTCACATCATGTCCAGAGTTTCCGGCCATTCCAGGGAGGGCAGGTGGTTCCATGATGTTGACTTAGTTGTCTTTCTATCCTGTGACTTCACCGTCTAGGGTAACTGTCCTCTTCCACAGGGTGACAATGTCTCAAAAGCACTGTGATCCAGCAGGCAGGAAGGGGGAAGAGGAAGCAGAGGGCAACCAGCTTCCTTTTCAGAAAGTGAGACAGTGGTTGTACACGGCACTGACACACCCAACTCACGTGGCCATGCCTCATCGCAAGCTAAGCTAAGGAATGTGGTGCTACATCCACCCACCATAGAATGATAAGAAACGAAGCAAATCAATTAACATGACCCGAGGCACAAGGACCAAGTTTATCCAAGTGACTGGTCAGATCCAGCTTCTTTGCACCTTCACCTCCCTCGCCCCCAACCACCCGAGTGACTATTGGGAGGGCAATTAGCAATGTCTGCCACAGAGACCTCAAACCTAACATCCCCGAAAGTCACCTTGTCATCTTCCCCTCACACCTGCTCCTTCTGCAATTTCCTCTCTCAGAAGGTATCATTGTCCGACCCAGTTGCTCCAACCAGAAACCAGGAATCATTCTTGACTTCCCTCTTCTCTCGTTGCCACACATCTAATCTTTAACTCTAGTCCTTTCTGTCTCTTAAATATATTTGATCCAGACACTTCTGTTTATCCCATTGCCACTAGCTTAGTGCAACAGACCATGATCTCTTTCTTGGACCATTGCGATAGGCTCTTAACTGGTCTTCAGATCTATTTCCCATTCCATGTCAACGTTACATATGAAAATGGAAATATGAAAATATTACTCACGCTGAAAATCCTTCAGTAGCTTTTCATGAACCCTAATTTGTAATGTGCTCTAAGAGATCAAGCGTGATGTGACCTCTGCCAGTGTCACCAGGCTGATCTCATGCTTCTCTGGTCTTGGTTCTCTCCAGTTCTGAAATATGGGATTTATTTCAGCTCCTGAAATCAGCTATGCTATCCCTTGATTCTGGTCTTTCTGACATACTACTCTCTTTGTTGGAGCACTCCTCCTGCTTCCTTCCATGCTTGGCTAAATATTTCTCCTTGGAGCTCAGTTTGGGGATGATTTTCTCAGTGGGGCCTTCCTCCTTTCTGCTCGGGCCCTCTCCTTGTTCTGGGCTCCTATGGCACCTTGTAATTCTTCTTTCCTAACACTAACCAAACCAATAATTAAATGGCTAGTATCTGGGTTTGTGATTATGTTGTAAGCTCCAAGAAGGCTGGGCTACCTTTATTGGATGAGTAAAACTAATGAAAGTATTCATCAAAAACATGCTATCTTCAAATAATTCCTTTACCCCTTCACCCACTACTCCTCTATGCAAAGCCTTTGTGTAAGGATGTCCTGCTTACCTATTGCAATAATGGCAACAGCAGCTTCTGCCTATGAAAATTATTAGGAATGTAAAGTGAAGGAAACAAATAGCAATAAATACAAATGATACAGAATATTTAATTATAATACTATTAGCTTACATTAGATACTATTTTATAATTTTAATGCTTTTGTTTATGTAAATTCATTTGAACCTTGCAAGACCCTGTTAGTTAGAGATGTCAGGTAAATTGTCCCCACTTTACAGGTGTGCAAATTGAGATTCTGTGAAGTTAAATGATTTAACTAGGGTCTTCCATTTAGAAAATAAAGGAGGCAGAGCTTGAGTCCAGATCCCTGACTGCAGAGCCGGGGCCCTGTCTGCTGTATTAGGCTGTGATGGAGATCATGAAACACAGCTATACATATCTCTAATTTCTTTGTCTGACATAAGCAGGCATTTGGTAATTATTTGTTGAACAGACAAATGCATGAGTAGATATACCAGTAGGTCTGGCAATGTGGCTAAGATTTAACACCAACATGTAGGTCAAAAATTATGGGGTAATAAATAGGAACAATAGAACATGTTATGCTGTACAGGAGAAAAGTGGAGTCTGTCTGAGAGACTAGATAATTGCTTTTAAGTGAATTCAACGATCACTTTGAATAACTATGTGGGTGTGGGAGGTCTGTATATACTCCTCACTAATCTTAAACCCACTAATGACAGGCTTGAAAAAGGAAATTTTATTGTAGCTCAGAATTTGATTGAAATGCAAGATATAAAATGTATGAATAATACCCAGCTTGACTCTCCTAGGCACAATAGGGACCAGAGGGCTGTTGGCTCTGTCATTGGCTTGAGGGAGCTTTAAATATTCCTCTGTCCAGGTTCCATTCTCTCCCCCACCCCTCTGAGCCATCTAAATGTATTCTTGGATTTATAAATCATAATGGAAAAGAATATAAAAAAAGAATTGTATATGTATGTATAATTGAGTCACTTTGCTGTACACCAGGAACTCACACGACATTGTAAATCAACTATACTTCAATTAAAAAAATGTATTCTTGGATCAAGTGGGTACCAGGTAGCTATTTACAGAACCTGTGCTCTAGGAGAACAGCTGGTGTGTCTTTCTCTGACATTTTGGGATGGATGGCAGCTCCATCAGGGGGAGGTGCTTTTCCTAACGGAAGACCTTAACTCTTGGCTAGTAAGAACTATCTTCAAGACCTATAATTCTGATGATTCCATAAGAGGAAGCATTTGCCTGATCTGAGGGTCTTGTATTATCTTTTGATTAGTTTTAGGGTTATCTCTAGGTATGTAAAATACCTAGGATAGTTTTTGGACATAATAGGTACTCAATAATTGGTGGTTATTGTGGAGATAAAGCAGTCAACTGCAAAGAAAGTAAGGAGACATGATGTTAAAACCCAGTGATGACACTTATTAGGTGGCAAAATAACTTTCTGATGGTGAGCAAGTTATTGAAACTTTCTGATCTTAAGTTTCTCCTCTGTAAAAAGAATAGTAGCTACTATGAGCCAGGTATTTCTTATCATTATGAAAACTTTGAATGCTCAGTTTATGGGTAAGTTAACTGAGGCTCATAGACATTAGGCAATTTGCACTGGGATGTGGTCATTTAGCCTGTGTCAAAGTGAACATTCAAACCCAGGCCTATCTAACACCTGATTATTTTTCCACTTCGTAGCACTGCTCATGTAAAATAGAGATGCCAAAACCATGAATCCTTGTAAAATTAGAGCCAGTGCATGGCATAAATTTGGTACTCAAAATAGTGTCGATTATTATTAATTACACCTCAGGTGATCAGAATAACCCTGTAATATGTTCACATTAATCAGAGTTGGAAGAACTTTGACATATACTAACCATTACGAGCCCTGGTTGAAATTCCCTGTTTGGCAGATGGTGGGTGCTCAATAAATGCTTGTTGACATATTAAAGATCCAGTAATGTCTGCATTTATAGTTGAATTCTGTCCCTTCCTCATCCCCACCACAAACACTCCTGTTTCACCTTTGAAAGTTTGGGGAAGTTCTGTGAAATGCAGTACGACAAGGAACTATGAGGGATGGCTTTATCGAAACAGCTGGCTTTTTTTTCCTCTCAAAATACATTGGGAGAGTTCTACCTCTGGTATGGCCAAGTAGGCTTCTATCAGACTAACCTTCTACAAACGGACAATAGCCATAAACCCTGGACAAAAAACAAAACAAAACAAAACAACAACAACAACAACGAAACCAGCCTCCTGAAGGCACAATTGACACTTGGAAGGAGGGAATAGGATGGGATAAGCCTCCCATTTATTATGGCCGTTGGTTGCAATCAGCGTCACAGGGCGCAACTAAAGCACCTACAGAAAACCTGAAGTCTTTATGGCCTAAAGAACTAGATGACAGAGTTTTGGGCAACCACAGCTGCTAAATATAAACTCCACTCAGATCTCTGGGTCAAGCATGCATGGGGTAGAATCCAAGCAGCTCAGCTAAAAATAGCAGAACTGAACTGAGATTTGAGCTGCCACCCAAGAGATAGAATTTGCGATTTGAGTCCAAGCAATTTTATTGCCTTAATTGTTATTATAGCAACAACAATAATAGCAACTTACCACTCTTCAGCAGAATGTAACAAAATTCAGAGTACCCACAACACGACATTCACAACATCCAGAATATAATCTGAAACTACTAAGCACAGAAAGAGCTATAAAAATGTGGCCTATTTTCAAGAGAAAAATGCCATCAATGAAGACAGACATCTACTTGACCCAAATGTTGGAATTAGTAGATAAGGATTTTAAAGTAGTTATTATAACTATACTCATTACCTGAGAGAAAATATGCTTGAAATAAATGAAAAAACATAAAATTTCAGTGGAAAAATTTAGAAAATTTAAAAAGGAACAAATAGAAGTAAAAAGTAAAATGTCTGAAGTCAAATTCATGGAATAGACTTAAAAACAGAATGGAGATAGAGTCAGTGAATTTGAAGACAGATCAATATAAATTATTCAATCTTAAGAACAGAGAGGAAAAAACAAACCAAAAGAGTGGAACTTCAGGTACCTGTGAGACATCAAAATATCTAATATATTTTTGATTAGAGTTTCAAAAGAAGAGAGAGAACAGTGCAGAAGAAATATTTGAAACAATAATGAGCAAATATATTCCAAATTCAATAAAAGACACATTGATACATTCAAGAATCTCAGCAAACCCCAAACAGGATAAATATGAAGAAAACCATGACTTGGCCCATCATAGTCAAATTATGAAAAACCAAAGGATTAAGAGACAATCTTGAAAGCAGATAGAGAAAGAGGACTCATTATATACAGGGAGACAGTGACTTGGTGAAGGCAAGAAAATAATGGAAGATCATCTTTATAGAGTGGTTAAAAAACCCAACAAAATCCTGTCCACCCAAATTTATATTCAGTGGAAATACCTTCCAAGAATGAAAGCAAAACAAAGGCATTTTTAGCTCAATGAGAATTAGGTGAGTTCATCACCTGCTGACCCACACTATACCAAATGCTTAAGGAAGTTCTTTAGATTGAAAGGAAATAATACCAGATGGAAAAGTGAATCTTCAGGAAGGAATGAAGGGCATAAAATGGTAAGTAGCTGTCCAGCTAGGACCAAGCAGTTGCCTCTGGAGTGCATCTCTGATTGGTTCTCATCCATTTGATGTGTGCAGAAGCCCTGCAATGTGCTTCCAGAACTGGCCCATAAGAAAACCTCCCATGGATAAACCTCCATGTTTTTTCCCTTTCAGACCTGACGCAGAAGAGCAAAGGGAGTTAGAAGCCATGTATTGAAGGTGGTGGAGCCACAAGGTGGAAGGATGCTGGGCCCCTCAATCACTGCTTGGAGGAGCAGGACCCCACACAATAGGGAGGCCATTCTAGACTTAGTCTAAGTGAGAAACAGACTTCTATTGTGTTGGGGCTATCATATATTTTGGGGTTTATTTTTAAAGCATTACCTTAATTCATTTAGAAAACTCAAGTTACACAAAGCGTCTCATCTATGTTATCTGTCATACGGTAGTGTTAAATAAATAAATGTGCCCTTCTGCTTGTCAAAAATATTTTTATCAGGTTGGATGAGACGAGTCAACATCATTCTTGCTTAGGCTGTATTTTTGTCACCTATGCATGTGACTCTCCTTTTCTAAAGAAACCAAGCTGTTAGTAATACTAACCTCCCCCTCTGCAGTCACTGAGGAATAAGTTAAGTTCTAAGCAGTAATGGGGAAGCATCTGGCTAAGGGCAGTGCAGAAATATTAGATGATAACCGGATAGGTAGGTGAAACTAAATTAAACTCAAAGCCAAATCTTTCCTTAAAGCAGCAAATGTTCTTGGGCCATGATCAGACAAAGAGCCCAGCATGTTTGTGGAGACGCTCTTTTCCCTGAGAAGTCTTCCCGGTAAGTGTCCTCATCACTGTCTATGGGAGAGGTCTGTCAGTCATTTGACAAGGAAGGATGGTCTTCGGCCTTTGGCCATGATGTCAGTGCCGGCTTAGAACTGGGGGTGGAGGACCACAGGGCACAGTCTCAAAACCCAAACCCTGCAATCCCTTTGGTGTGGGGACTCGGGCCAGGAAGAAACAGCGGCCTCTGCAGCCCATCCAGGCCGAGGCTTAAGTGTGGTGTGTGGATGGGATGTTTCCACACTCACCGCTGTCTTTCTGGACCCTGGCATGACCCTGGCCAGCCCCCCACTGACCCTCTCTCCCCTGGACATACCAGAGTGGGTTCTACGGTCCCCGGGACTAGGCCTGCTCCTACCCCAGCACACAAGGTGCTCAGGGCCAGGCCTCTGAGAACTTGGAATCCAACTTGGCAGAAGCCAAATGACGGCCAGGCTCTGAGTGGATCCTGGAGTGGGTGCAGGTTGCGAAGAGGAACAGAGAAGTGGAGATCTCTCTGGTACAAGAAGACCCAGGTGCTAGGCATGAGAGAAAGAAGGGGAAGGAGGAATGGACTGCTGAGGATGGTGCAGGGGACGAATCTATCTGGGGTGAAGGGTGGGGATGAGGAACATGGGGCCTGTGATGGCCAAGGCACGGGGAGCCAGTCCAGAGGGCCTGGCAGAGAAGTTCCACATCAGACAAAGGATGGGGATGCTTCCCACGCCCAGCCCGGGAAGAGCACCTCTGAGCTTCTTTCCCAGCTGGACCAACTCCCACCTCCCGAGGGATGCTGGGGGTGGATCCCCGCTGAGTGGTCCCTGGCTCCAGCCCCCCTTCCCGGAGCCTGGTCCAGCAGGTCAACACCTCCCAAGGATGGCAGCCTGGCCTTCTAGTCAGCGCGGCACACTTTCCTCCAGCTTCACTCAGCTCATCTTCCCCTTCAGTTCAGCTCAGCCGCTCTTCCAGCCCCTCCTCTGCTTACAGGCCAGCATAGACCCTCTCCCCAGGCAGGAAGGAGGCTGGGGTTCAGGTGGCCTCCTCTCTGCCCCTGTTTCCCAGCAGAGCACTTTCTCTCCTGCTTCCAGTCCTCGCAATAGAGCCTGCCCGGCCTCCCCCATCTCTCCCATGATTGGACCAGCCCATCACACACTCGGTAGTCTCCCGTTCCAGTGGGCCCATTAGTTCAGTCCTGACCAAGAGAACTCAGAGCTTCACCCACGCCTCCTTGTTCCCGCTCACTCTGCTGCACCACGTTGCTTTTGTTACCCGAAGTCTCTCTCTCCCTCTCTCTCTATTTCCCTTTACAAATGGCTTTGCAGCAGCCCTGGGAGTGCACGGCTGCACCGATAACGTCTCCATGGTTCCTTGTTAGCTGTACTCTAAGCAGAAAAGTGACTTGGCTTGACAATGTAATTTACATCGCTGTATAAAACTATCTGTGGAAGCCAAGCTAATTTGTGCCAGATTAGGCTATTTGTCTCAGCCACTGTCTAGCCGCACAATCTATCAGAGGGCTGTTTTCAAATATCGCTCTTCAAGCGTGCCCTTGAGAGGCAGAAATTGATTGGGATCTTAGAGAGCAAAATTACAGCAATAACTTAAAAGAAACAATAATTACTGAATCATACCAGTGTCAGCACTCTGCAAAACACGAAATAGCCATCAAACCCCAATCCAATATATTCCGAAGCGAATTTATTGAATGGAAAAAGCAGTTGAGTGAGGGTTTTTCGGCGCCCCCTCCCCTTCCCCCGTACATATGGTTATCTCAAAACCGCAAGTGAACGAGTCGATAACTCTTGTCATTGACTGCTCCATTTTCTCCGAGTCGGGGGCGATCCATTAGCTGCCTCTGCTGCACCCTCTCCCTCGCCTCCTCTCTCCTTTTCCATCGCCTCTATTCATTTGCTGGTCTCTGCTCTTCAAGCAAACAAACATGTATAACTAATCATTTGTTAAAATGCAGAGGGCCCCTCATAAATCTCCACAGCTGAAATACTTTAATGGGTAATTAATTGATCCTGTTCCAGAGGAGTAATAAGATAATAAATTAGACAATATTTCACTCAGTCGTGTCAGGCTCCTAGCTAATGGCTCTGTAGGGCTCAGCTGAAGGATAATATATTAGCCAGAAATTAACTGCTAAGAGCTTTCTGCAGAGAAATCCGCTGACAAGTGAGTCACGCCGGACTGGGGTGGTGGCGATCTCGGTGAAAGTGAACCTGGGCTTGGGGGGGCGGGGAAGGGGCGGGGTTATGTTCCAGACCCAAGAGAGCTTGACGTGTAGTGCTGCGAGCATGCCCACTGACCTATGACCCTTTCTTGGCACTCCTGGTGGGTTCCTAGGAAGCTGTCAGCTCATGTACTTGTGAGCTCTTGAATAGTCTTCGCCCATGAGTCACTGGACTCGTTGAGTTTTCATGGGTTTTGCCCACTCTTGACCAGTATGGCCACAGAACACCCGTAGCCACCGGCTCCATCAGTTGCTCCCTAAGCAAGTGTGCAGATACAGAATGAACCTTTGTGGGAAAGAGACCCACACTCTGTCACAAACAAGGGTTTCACAAAAATTAAGAAGGAAAAAGAGTAGGGAGAGAAGGCGTGAATTCCATTTTTTAATGGGTAGGAAATATTTCTTCCAGGGTACGATGGAGAACAGCTCTTGGTTTTATTAAGGAAGTCAGGCAGGGTGATGACAATTAATAGCCAAGATAAGAACTTAGACTTGGAAGGTTGGGTGGGCCTTTGCTGGAGGACATGGGAAGTCAGTTTCCCCATATAGGAAGGGTATGGAGTAGGAGTGGGTGGTTGGAGGGGAACTCAGTATATAGTGAAGCACTGGGGCTATAAGGTCATTTGAACCATTTGAACTCTCGCCTGCTGTTCACTAGCTGTGTGACCTTGTCTAGGTTACTTCACTACTCTGAGCTTTGGTTTGCTCACCAGTAAAACAGTGGTAGGATGAATAAGTGAAATACGCACGAGAAGCTTCTAGTTCTGTATCTCACCCCCAGGAGGTGCTGCCTTAATGTTGGTTATGATATGGTGGGCAGCGGGGAAGGTTATTATTGACAAGTGAAGCAGATGGCAGCCAAGGAAATGAGAGGAGGTGGCAGTGGGAGACAGTGGGCTGCTCCTGTTGGTCCAGAATAAGGACCATATCACCCCCACCCTAAGGATGGTCCAAACTGATGCGTACTCACTTTCTGCCAGACGACTCCTGATTGCTATGGGAAATGTGGGTGGGTCCATCTTCTGAGTCATGGTGAATACGGCAGTGTGGGTTGAAGGCATAACAGAGCTTGATTACTTATTTATTTATTTATTTATTTAATTTATTTATTTTTGGCTGTGTTGGGTCTTCGTTTCTGTGCGAGGGCTTTCTCTAGTTGTGGTGAGCGGGGACCACTCTTCATCGCGGTGCGCGGGCCTCTCACTATCGCGGCCTCTCTTGTTGCGGAGCACAGGCTCCAGACGCGCAGGCTCAGTAATTGTGGCTCACGGGCCCAGTTGCTCTGCGGCATGTGGGATCTTCCCAGACCAGGGCTTGAATCCGTGTCCCCCGCATTGGCAGGCAGATTCTCAACCACTGTGCCACCAGGGAAGCCCCAGAGCTTGATTGTTTAAATGAGAAAATGCAGGCAAAACACACAGCCTGTGCTGGCCATCATGATCAGTGGTGGTGTTATCGAGTCCAAGCTCTAACTGCTGGCTGCACGACAGGACAATAAATGGAGAGACGAGTCGTTAGGGCAAGGAATAGTGGCTTTATTCAGAAAGCAAGCAGACCAAGAAGATGGTGGTCTAGTGTCCCAAAGAACCATCCTACTCGAGTTAGAATTCAGGCTTCTCTTACGCAAAAAGGGAAGGGGGTGTGGTTGGTTGTTGCAGACCTCTTGGGGTCAGAATCCTTTGTTCTTGCAGCTGTCCGAGTAGGTTGGGTCACTGAAGTTCCTGTAAACCTCCAGCAAGACAAATGTTATTCTCTGTTGTGCAATTTTTTATCTCTATATGAATGGAAAAGTGTTACACCTTTAAAGGTCAGAGCCTTGAGAATGGGCTATCTTGTATATTTCAGGTAATTAGCAACATACTTGTAGCAAAAGCAATAGAACACAAAGGTTAAAGTAAAAGAAACAGATCCAGTATGGAGTCAGCTTTGTTCTTCCCTGTTACAGCAGTGGTATTGGTATCCCTTGCCTGGGTCTCCCTGCACTGCATCTTCCTGGATGGTGGTCAGCATGGGGCAGTGCTCAGAAGACAAGGCCTTGCATGGTCCCTGATGGGCTCAGGGCAGCTGGAACCACCTTGGGCAGCCCCAGTGCTGTTCACCTTTGGAGGGAGGCGTTGGGCCTCTCCCAGGACCTAGAGCTTGGAGGGGACACAGGCAGAACAGGTTCAGCTGGAAACTGCACTCTGTGTAAAAGCAGGCGTTTCCCCAAGTAGAAATGGCAGACTAAGTCAACTCACATGGCGAGAGTCCATTAACTGACATTTATTTTAAAAATAAACATGTGCTCATTCATCCTCTGTTCCTTTATGTGGAATGGCTTCCTGGCTTCGGGCAGCCTGGGCTCCTCCCAGTTCCCTACCAAGGCCTAGTTCTTTGTACCTTTGACCTCAGAGCTGGAAGAGAAGTTGATGTCACCTGGTCCGCCCTCTGTTCCAGATTACTCATGCCCGGTCTGGGATTGCACGGGCCCAGGGAATGGCTGAACTTATTTCTGGGCTCAGTGGGACAGCATTTTAGATCCTAGGTGACCTTTATACGACCCTTAAGCCTTCTCTTTTTTTCAGGCCAAACTTGCCCAGTTCTGTGGACCATTATGTGTGTGCCATTTCCCCTTGTTTTTATTGCGAAATAGAGTAAGTAAAAAGAGAAGTACCCCCGCACATACATGCAGCTTGAATAATAATTATCAAGCGAACACCCACAGATGGCTGAAACTTGGGTTACTGTCTCTGGTGCTACCGCCCTAATCAGAACTCGCTCTCCCTCTGGAGTAACTACCCTGACTTCTGTGAAAGCCATCTCCTCCCTTTTCGTCATAGAATTATAATTTATTCATTTATTTATTCCCAAACCCTAGGGTTTAGTTTTGCCAACTTGAAATCTTGACGTGGAGGAAATCAGACTGTATGTACTCTTTTGCGCCTTCATTATGGTGATGAGATTCACCCATGTGAATCTTGTTGCCATAGCTTGTTCATTTTTCTTTGTATACATTTTATGTGTATCTATGGATATAATTTTATTGATGTACAATCATTTACTGATGATGCCAGTATATGGATATACTGTAATTTACTTGTTTGTTCTGTCAAGGACAGACTTTTGAGCTGTTTCTGGTTTGGGGTCATGACAAACAAACAGGGCAGCAATGGGCATTTATCTCAGGACACACGGGTATGTGTATCACTGGGATACTGACTTAGAAGTGGAATGCTGCATCACAGGGTGGGCACATCTCCAACTTTACCCAACTAGTGTCCAAAATGATCGTCTTAGGTCACAACACAATCAAGAGGTGCGCTTGTTCCTGTGGGGGACTCAAAGGTGGGTTGCAGGCATCCCCCTTCCAGAAATTCTTTCTGCCCAGCTCGGCCACTTTGGGGTCAGCTCCACACAGAGCTGTTCTTGCCCTAGAACACACCCTCCCGGGACCACCCGGATCTGATGACCATTGGGTGGGGACCAAAGGCGTGGCCAGGCTGATGGGCTCCACAGCCCTGTGTTAGAGGCTGGTCCCTCATAAACTCCTGCCACACCAGGCTCCAGCTCAGAGCCGCTTCCGGAGCACCCCGTCTGTGCGTGCGCCTACAACTCTTCCTCCTTGGCCAGCATTTCCTATCGACAGACTTAAAATTTTGCCAATCTGGTCACTTAAGGATCTCTCATTGTGCTTGCGGCGTGCGTTTCCTCTGTTCAAATTTCAGAAATCAGATTTATTGAGGTGTAATCTACATACAATAAAGTTCCTCCTTGTGAAGTGTACAGTTGGATGACTGTTGACAACTGTATACCGTCATGTATTCACAACCAAGATATAGAGCGTTTCCATCACTCCAAAGTTCCCTCAGGCCCCTCTGTGGTCAGTTCTTCACCCCATCACCCACCCCATCACTCATCTGTTTCTGTCATTATAGGTTTGCCTTTTCCAGATATTCAGTACATGGAATCATCCGGAAAAGACTCTTTTTGTGTCTGGCTTCTTTTACTTAGCAGAATGCTTTTGAGAGCATCGTGCTGTTGGATGTATCAGTAGTTTGTTCCTTTTTACTGCTGCATAGTATTCTGTTGTATGAATATAACCCAATTGATCCATTCTCCTGTTGAAGGGCATTTGGAATGTTTCCAGTTTGGGGCAATTACGAATAAAGCTCTTGAAATGTATTAGTAGAAGTCTCTTTGTGGATGTAGGCTTTTATTTCTCTTGGACAAATATGTAGGAGTGGCACTGCTGGGTCGTAGGGTAGGTGTAATTTTGACTTTAGAAGAAACCACCGAGGAGTTTTGCAAAGTGTTTTTTCCAGTATACACTTTACATACCAGGGGTCTGTGAGAGTTCTGGTTGCTTCCCACCCTCGCCAACACTTGGTATATTCTGTCCTTTTAATCTGAGCTATTCTAGTGTGTGTGATGATACTGTATTTTAATTTATATTTCCCTGGTGGTCAATGATGTTGAGCATCTTTTAACATGCTTATTGGTCATTTCTATGTTGACTTTGGTAAAGCTTCTGTTTAAATCTTTTACCTATTAAAAAAATTTAGTTGTTTTCTTACAAGGGAGTTGTTAAGTGTTCTTTGTATATTCTGGACAGATTCTTAACAGATACGTGTTTTGCAAATACTTTCTCCCAGTCCGTAGCTAATATTTTATTTTCATAAGTGTATCTTTTGGAGAGAAGCTTTTAATTTTGATGAAGTCCAGTTTATCAATTTTTTAATAGTTTGAGCTTTTTGTACCCTATCTAAAATATTTTTTTGCCTACCTGAAATCACAAAGATTTTTCTTATGTTTTCTTCTCGAGGTTTTATAGTTTTAGCTTGTCATTGTGCATTAGTTTGTATTTTGCTGATTTGTAGTGAGAATGAACACTTTTTCATAAGTTTGTTTGCCATATGAATTTCCTATTTTGTGAATAGCCTTTTCCCTATTTTTCTATAAAGTTGTCTTTATTTTATTGGTTTGTAGGAATTTTTATATATTCTGGAGAGTGTCTTTTGTTAGGTTTATTCATTATTTATATCTCCCCCCACTCTGTGACCTGCCTTTTCAGTATCTTTATGGTGTCATTTGATGAATAGAAGTCCTTAATATTAAGGGATTTTGAATTTATGTTTTATTTCCTTTATGATTAGTGCTTTATGGCTCCCACTTAAGAAATTCTTTTCTACTCTGAGGTCACATTTTATTCTATATCAGAAGTTCTGAACTTTCTCAGTTCATGGTTCATTTTAATGTCTCAGTTATTTTTTCATTGTATGCTTAAGTCAAAAGAATACCCAACACTTCCGTTTATTAGGTAGTTAGGTCCAAACAACTTACCAAGCGTTTATATTCTAGCTACTTTGTAGTCATTTGAAAAGATAATACACATATAAAGAAGAGATAATGTATTTTTCATTTTTAAATAATTGCAATCACTTACTAAGGGGACATGTGAGCCTGTTTGGCATTGCCCAACTTCTCAAACCTCGGAATAAGGTTTCCTGTTTCATACTGATTTTTAGGGAGCATTTGCTTTTAATTACGGCAACTGCTGACAACTCAGATTGGCAAAGATATGATGCCATTGAAGGGACTGTAGCTTGATCTAATGTTGAAACCATCTAGAGCTGGTCATTTGTACAGTGTCAAGTATACCTGTGTTTCCCTCAAAAAGGTAAATATCCCATGGCACCACTGTGAGTTTGATGCAGTGTCCTAGGGCACCTTTGTGAGTAGTTTGGGACCCACGGTTCCATATCTTGATTGAAAATCTCTATTGTTTTGCTTTTCATAGTTAGGTCTTTAGTCCCTCCTGATTCGGTTTTTGTGTATGGTGTGAGTGAGAGATCCAATTCAACTTTTTCCAAATGGATACGCAGTTACTTCACATCATCTGTTGACAAATCCTGCCCAATGATCTGCAGTGGCACCTCTGTCTTAGGTCAAGCAACCGTATACATGGAGGTCTCTTCTGTAGCATTATTATATTATCTTAATTACTATAGATTTATAATGTCTTGCTGTCTGGTAGAGCTGGTTCTCCTACCTTTTATTCCTCTACTAGAGTATTTTGCTTAATCTTGGCCTTTTGCATCTCCATATGAATTTTAGAATCAACTTATCAAGTTCCAAAAAAAAATCCTCTTGGAGGTTTTATTTCAATAGCACCAAATCTACAAAAATCAAAAACAAAAACACCCCCCCCACACACACAAACAAAAAAAAACCCCACAAAAAACTTTGGGGAGTATTTAAAACTTTACAATATTGAGTCTTATAGTTAATGAATATTGTATAACTCTGTTTATTTAGGTCTTCTTTGATGTTTTTTAACAAAGTTTTATAATTCTCCCCATAAAGGCTTATTTTTAGGTATTTTGTTGTAAATTGTATCTTTTAAAATATTTCATTTCCTGTTTTCTGGAACATAGGGATACTCAAAAATTTTTTCTTGTCTTTCTAAATTTTTTCTTAATTTTTAATTAATTTTTTTATTGAGGTATAGTTGATTTACCATATTATGCTAGTTTCAGATGTAAAACAAAGTGATTTGGTTATACATATATATGTATATACCTATATTCCTTTTTTTCTTTTTCTTTTTTATCTTTTGTTGAAGTATAGTTGACTTACAGTGTTGTATTACTTTCTGCTGTACAGCAGAGTGATTCAGTTATACATTATATATATTCTTTTTCATATTCTTTTTCTTCTTGATTATGTTTTTCAATTAGTATTTCTTGGAAGCGTATGAACTCTCATTCTTTTTAATGATTGCATTATACCTATTATCAGTTATATATTAACTTCTCTTTTCTTGGCTAACATTTAGGTTATTTCTAGTTTTTTTTTTAAATTTTTTGTTTGTTGTATTTACCATTAAGGAGCCATGTTTCAAAACACATTCTTGTTCACAAACATTTGCATCACACAAATGTGTATATTTAGGACACATTCTTAGAAATGGGATTTCAGCTATTGATGGGTAATGCCAGATTGCCCTCCATTGAGTCCATACCTACATTCCCAAACAGTGTATGATGCACCTGTATTCACCGCTTGTTATAGTTTGAGCTGTTTTTTGTTTTTTTTTAAATTGGGGTATAGTTGCTTTACAATGTTGTGTTAGTTTCTTCTATACAGCAAAGTGAATCAGCTATATGTATACACATATCCCCTCTTTTTTGGATTTCCTTCTCATTTAGGTCACCACAGAACACTGAGTAGAGTTCCCTGGGCTATACAGCAGGTTCTCACTAGTTACGTATTTTATACATAGTAGTGTATATATGTCAATCCCAATCTCCCAATTCGTCCCACCCTCCCCCTTGGTGTCCATATGTTTGTTCTCTATCTCTATTCTTTTTTGATTCTTTTCCATTATAGTTATTACAAGATATTGAATATAGTTCCCTGTGCTATACAGTAAATCCTTGTTGTTTATCTATTTTATAGATGGTATCAAAAAATTGTTTTTGTAATTTCAAACTTACAGACAAGTTGTACGATCTCCCATATATCTTTAAACCAGATTCCCCATTGTTTACATTTTGCCCTGTTTGCTTTATCAAATAAAATACACACATATTTTAAAATATGTATGTGTGTATGTATATATATACATATACATATGGTCAAAAATTATTGCATTAAGCTACAATCCAATGATATTGTATTCACATTCTTGTGGTAGACATGAAAGTATGCTGCATAGATCCCCCTATCATTTTCTGAAGTGTATTGAGCCTTGATTTTTGGCCCTGTATATAGTCTATCTTGGTGAATGTTTTGTGTGGCCTTTGAAATATTATGCCATCATTGAGTGGAGTGTTCTATAAATGAAAATTAGGTGAAGATGGTTGATAGTGTCGTTCAGATCTTCTATATTTTTAGTATTTTGTTTAGTTGTTTTATAGTTAGGGAATGGTATTAACCTTCAATTATCATGACTATGTCTACTTCTTTCTTTATTTTGTCAGTTTTCACTTCATGTAGCTTGAAATTCTGTATTAAGTGCATAGGGATTATGATTGTCATGTCTTCCTGATAATTTATCTTTTAATCATTGTGAAAAATCACTCTATTTCTGGTAATGCTTCTTCTCTTGAAATCCATTCGTTTGGTATTAATATAGCCTTTTCAGCTTCCTTATGATTAGTGTTTGCAATAGTACATCTTTTTCTGTCATCTTACTTTCAACCCATCTGTGTCTTTTGATTTACAATACATCTCTTATGCACAGCAGATAGTAGGATCTTGGTTTTAAAATCCAGTCTGACAATCTCTGCTTTTTAATTGGAGTGTTTAGTCAATTAACATGTAATGTAATTATTGATATGGTTTGATTTAGATCTACCATTTTGACACTTGTTTTCTATTTACCCCTTCTGCTTTTTCTTTCCTTTTTTTCTCCTTTTTTGCTTTCCTTTGTGAAAATCAGTCAAATCTCCCTTCCTTCATCCCTTCTTCCCTTCCTTCCTTCCTTCCTTCTTCTCTCCCTCTCTCCCTCCCTTATTCCCTTCCTCCTTCCCTTTCTTCCTGACTCCCTCCCCCAGCTTTATTTCTTTTGGATTCTTAAGAGATACCATTTGCATTATTTTTTAGAGGTTTCTCTAAGGATTACAAAATGCCTCCTCAACTTATCAAAGTATCTTTAGAATTAATATTTTATCACTTCACATAAAATTTAAGGATCTTGCAAGAATACAGGTCTACTAACTCTCTCTCCTGAATCCTTTGTGCTATTGATGTTTTATATATTACATCTATATATGTTAAGAATTTTACAATAGAGTGTCATAATTTTTCTGAAACAATTATATGCCTTCAAAAGAAATTGAAAGAGAGAAACAAAATATAGTCTTTTATATTTGCCCACAGTAAACCACTTGGTGCTTTTTATTCTTTCTTCCCAGTAAAACCAAATTTCCATCTGTTATCATTTCCCTCCAATCTGAAGAACTTCTTTTTGCATTTTTGTAGTTCAGGTTCATTGCTGATTAATTCTTTTTCAGTTTTTTTTGTTGTTGTTGTTCTAAAAATGTCTGTATATCATCATCACTTTCAAAAATATATTTTCATTTGTTATAGAATTCTGGGATAATTTTTTTTTTCATTTTGACCCTTTAAAGATGTCTTTCCATGGTCTTCTGGCTTTCAGTGTTTTTTATTTGAAACTCAGCCATAAGTCCTATTGTTAGTTCTCTGTATGTCATATATATATATATATATATATATATCTACACATGCACATATATATGAAATTTATTTTATTTTTTGGCTGCATCGGATCTTAGTTGCAGCGCGCAGGATCTTTGCTGAGGCATGAGGGATCTTTCATTGCGGTGCACGGACTTTTTATTGTGGCATGCGGGCTTCTCTCTAGTTGTGGTGTGCAGGCTCGAGAGCACGTGGGCTCTGTAGTTTATGGCACACAGCCTCTCTAGTTGAGGCCTGAGAGCTCAGTAGTTGTGGTGCGCAGGCTTAGTTGCCCTGCGGCATGTGGGATCTTAGTTCCCCGACCAAGGATCGAACCTGTGTCCCCTGCATTGTAAGGTGAATTGTTTACCACTGGACCACCATGGAAGTCCCTCTGTATGTAATATATTATTTTTTTTGATTACTTTCAAGATTATCTATTTATCACCAGTTTTCAACATTTTTACTATAATTTACCTCTGTGTAATTTTTCACCCTATTTATCCTTCCTAGGATTTGCTGACCTCTTTAGATGTACAGGTTTGTTTTTCACGTGAATTTGGAAATTTTTTGACTGTATGTCTCTAAATATTTATTCTTCCCTGGTTTTTCTCTCCTTGCCTTCTGGGACACTAATTACATGTATATTAGACGTCTTGATATTGTCCTGAAGGTTACTGAGGTTCTGTTCCTTTCTCAAAAACATTTTATTTTTTTCCCTTCAGGTTGGATGCTTTCTAACGATTTATCACTAAGCTCACTGACCTTATCTTCTCCTGTCTCCAGTATGCTGTTAAGGCTATCTAGTCATCTTTTCATTTCTGATATTATAATTTTTAATTAAAATTTTTCCATTTGGTTCTTTTCTATAGTTTTTATTTCTCTACTGAGATTTCTATCTGTTTTTTTTCATTATGGCATTAGCTACTTAAAGACTTTGAACATATTTATAATGGTTTCTTTAAGTTCTTGTCTGCTAATGCTAACATCTGGGTCATCTAGACATTGGTTTATATAGACAATATTTTTCTTCCTTGACTCTAGGTCACATTTTTTTGTTTGTTTGTTTATTCTCACCCTCACTCCCCCCCCTTCTAATAATTTTTAAAAAATTGTAAACTAGACTTTGTTGATGATACATTGTAAAGACTTTGGATTCTGTTATCTTCCTTTGAAGAATGTTTATTTTTGTCCTAGCAAGTAGTTTACTTGGGCTGGGCTCAAAATCCAAACTGTTTCCCCCAGGGCAGGCAAGAGTTGAAATCTTGGCTCATTCTTTCAGCCTGACAGCTATTGTTTCCCATTGATTTCCTTAGAATCGCTCCCATACATGTGCCATTCAAGGGTTGGTCAAGGATTTGGGTGGAATTATATGTAGATTTGGAGGATCTCTTATACCTTACTTTTTCTTTTTCAAGATTTCTCCTCTTACTATTCAGCTCCTCTGAAAGTCCATTTCCTGACTCCTGAAGCCAGTAAGTCAGAAGCTTTCTGTTTGACATCTAGATGTCTCATGCATTGTGGACAATAGAGTATCCTTGGGCAAAAACAGACCCAAGGGAGTTCCCTTCCTTCAAAATTTGACTCTTCTGGGGCTTCGCTGGTGGCACAGTGGTTAAGAATCTGCCTGCCAATGCAGGGAACACGGGTTCGAGCCCTGATCCGGGAAGATCCCACATGCCACGGGGCAACTAAGCCCGTGCATCACAACTACTGAGCCTGCGCTCTAGATCCTGCGAGCCACAACTACTGAAGCCCGTGTGCCACAACTACTGAAGCCTGTGCACCTAGAGTCTGTGCTGCGCAGCAAGAGAAGCCACCGCAATGAGAAGCCCATGCACCACAACGAAGAGTAGCCACAGCTTGCTGCAAATAAAAACCCACACACAGCAACGAAGACCCAACGCAGCCAAAAATAAATAAAATAAAATAAATTTATTAAAAAAAAAAGATTTGACTCTTTTAAGCAGACTCACAGATTTAGAGAACAAACTAGTGGTTACCAGTGGAGGTGGGGAGGGGCAAGATAGGAATGGGGGAGTGGGAGGTACAAACTATTGGGTATAAGATAGGCTCAATGATGTACTGTACAACATGGGGAATAGAGCCAATATTTTGTAATAACTGTAAATGGAAAGTAACTTTAAAAAATCATACATATATATAAAAAATTTGACTATCAGTTTCTGATTGTTTTTGGTCGCCCTCTAGTACCCTCAAGTAGTTGGTTTAAAAAATATTGTATAAGTATTATCTGTGAGAGTGTTAGTCCAATACAAATGGCTGTCTAATCTCAGAGTGGTTTCTACGATTGATTTTTTTTTTTTAATAAATTTATTTATTTATTTATTTATTTATTTTTGGCTGTGTTGGGTCTTCGTTTCTGTGCGAGGGCTTTCTCTAGTTGCGGCGAGCGGGGGCCACTCTTCATCGCGGTGCGCGGGCCTCTCACTATCGCGGCCTCTCTTGTTGCGGAGCACAGGCTCCAGACGCGCAGGCTCAGTAGTTGTGGCTCACGGGCCTAGTTGCTCCGCGGCATGTGGGATCCTCCCAGACCAGGGCTCGAACCCATGTCCCCTGCGTTGGCAGGCAGATTCTCAACCACTGCGCCACCAGGGAAGCCCCACTACGATTGATTTTTGTATGTTGATCATATAAAAAGGGATTAAAATTTTTTTTAATTAATTCTAAGAATTCATCTGTAGATTCTTCTAGATTTTTTATGTACACAATTATTAGCTGCATATAGTGACCCTACAGTTTCTTCTTTTCCATTAAATATCCCTTTTATTTCCATATTTGGCCTTACTGTATTGGCTGGCACCTCTAGTACAATGTTGAAATAAAATGGTTATGGAAGAATCTTTTATTTGGTTCATATCTCAAAGGGAAAGTTTTCAAAGTCCACCCTTAAGTACTATATTATATTATTTATATTTTTAAATAAATAAACTCTTTAAATAAATTACTTCTATTCCTTATGAATGGACATTAAATTTTATCAAGTACATTTTTCTCTGTCTATTGAGATGTTTGAATGTTGTTTTCTTTAATATGTTAATGTGTTGAATTACACTAATTGGTTTTCTAACATTTAATCAACTTTGCGTCCTTGGAATAAATCCAGTTTGGTAAGATTTATTATCCTTTTTAATATATTGCTTGATTCATTATACTAGTATTTTGTTTAGAATGTTTGCGCCTATGTGCATGAATGCAATAGAAGGATAATTTTTCTTGTGTGCTATCTTGTTGAGTTTGATATAAAGGTTATGCTAGCTTCATATAATGAGTTAGGAAGAGGTTGTGTATGATTGGAATTATTTTTTCCTTGACTAATTGGTTAAACCTGCTGATGAGACCATCTGGGTTTTTAGGCTACTTTGTAGAAAGATTTTTGATTTCTGCTTAAATTTATTTAATCGTCAGAACATACAGGTTTTCTATTTTTCTTGTATCCATTTTAGTAAGCTCTTTTTGTACTGGTTATTAAGCTGCTGCCTTTTCTTTCGAAGACACCATTGTAGTTTCTGCTCTGTGATGCCAGTGCTAGGACTTGATTCTGCAAACAACCTTCCCCCTCTGTCATCTGGGTTCCTGTTAAGTTCTGCAGTAGGGAATTCTGGAAGGAGATTGGGAGACAGGAGGAAAGAAGGGACTTCACTTTCTTATTTACTTCCGTACTATCAGCAAAGCTCAGCAAGAGCATCTTACCTTGAAGGCAGCGTCACTGTGACCCTGCAGAGGTACCATCAGCAGCTGAGCAAGGTCAGCAGCCAACCTCACCTGAGGTCTAAGTCCCAGCTGTCTGAGTTCCTCTTACAAATGCAGAAGGAACCAGCAGCATCCAAGTATGCCCTCTTCTCAGTAGCATGAGCCCCAGCTTCTTGGGGGTCCTACTTTAAGCTTCTAGGTCTGAAAACCTCAGCGTCTTTCCTCTTCTCCAGCCTTAGCTGTGTTAGCTGCTTCCTCCAGTTACTATCAATGTTTTCTTTTTCCTTTATCAGCCCTCCAGTACTTGCATGATCAATTAATTTCTTTCTGTTGCTATATCTACTGTAGGCTATTTTCCTGATTGGACACTGGCTGGTAATGGAAGTGGTCACAGGACCCTTAAAAATGTCTGGGCCTGGTTGGTTTTTTTTCCTAGCCTTGAACACAATGCTGAAGTCCTTGCCAATGGCAAACGGGTTACTACTCATCCATAGCACGAGGTGGTAATAGGATAAAATTGTCACCTATGGCTGGTTGTGATAAAGCGCTTACTGCACCAGTGCCTTGGGGATTAAGTAGCTACTAGGCTTGATTAATATGGTGATAATGGTAACTACAAGAACCCAGATGTGGAATAGCTGCTTCCAAGAGCACTGGAGAACTCACACATAGACAATGACAAAGTTAAACTCTCAGCTCAAATGTTCAGAAAACCAGCATGCTTTTACCAACACCCTAGAAGAATCTCTTACCGTGTACAGGGTGAATCTTGATGAAAATTAGACTCGGAATTTAGTTGTGTGGGCTGTAGAATTATAACGTAGGATGAAGTCATGGATCCACCAAGTTTCTACCTGGGTTGACTCATTTGAAACTGAGATTTGAATTTCCAAGTCTCTTTAAGCCTCCCTTGTTAGAGGAGGCAGCCTGCTCTTCTAGGGCCAACAAGATCAGCTTTCCCTTTATTTCTAAGACCGGGTCATAACCTCACCTAGAGCAGGTGCCTTGCAAAAGATGCTTATTCTTCTCAAGTCTCCCAGCCCCCATCTCTGTTGTCTCTGTCTGACCCGAAAAAAATAGTTCATACTCCAAAATAAATGAAAGATGTTGCTAATTTATATCAGCATAAATCTGGGTGGAATATGTATGTGATGGACAAGGAGAATGGAATATAAAACTGGATCAAATCAAATCCATTATATAGGTGCACTTACCAGAGATGATGGATCTAATGTTAGAAGTGGCTCTGAAAATCAGTTTACTTGATTGGTGGCTGAAATTTTGAATGGCCTATATTCAGAGATGTTGAAGCATCCTGTGGAAGATTGACTCCAAATATTTGATGAGATAGGAATATGGGAATGGATTTATCAGATGTGAACTGCAGACCCTTCCTTCCCACTCCCACTCTATCCCCCAAGAGACCCTAGACGTTGCCTTTATTTCTTCCCTTTATTAAGGAGAGAAGTTGGGAAACGTATTAGTGGTTTGAGCACTAACATATTTGAAAAGTATTATGATGGCTTCCTCTATACACATGAGGAGATGCAGCTACTAGATGTGCTGTCTGGTTTCCATGGAGATCCTGGAAAACGAGTGGCCAAGGAGTAGCTTTTAACTGCTAGAGACAAGGTAGACACAACTACTGTAATGGGCAGAAGGGACAAAGAGGTAAACAGAATGACCTTCTGGGCTCTTTGGCCATACCTAATTGATTACTGTTTTCTTAGGAATGAAGCAGATGGGAAGCCTAGTAAAATACTACTTTCTCAATGTAACAAAAACGCTCTAGATCTGATGTCCAGGAACTTAATTTGACTGGACACAGTGGACAGTCTTAGTGTCTTACCTAGTGTTGAGGCATAAGCCAGATCACAGAGCCTGAGCCCCTTGGTTGATGGGGAGGCTGGCCCCCTTGAAGATGTGCAACCTGGCTGCACGCATACTCAGCTCTGTGCAACCCTGCTGCAACCACATTCTGTAAATATTCCTCCAAGCCTTCTCCAAAGGGGCCTGTGGCCACTTACTAAGTTTACTCTGCACTGTGGGGAAAGAAAATCTTCAGACATTTCAGGGACTTACTAGAAACTGAATTGGCTCTGAACTGACACTAGTAACTGGGTCCCCGAATGCTACTGTGATCCATTTGTCAAAGTGGGAACTTCTGGTGACCAGGTGATAAAGGAAGTTTTGGCATAAATCCATCTTACAGAGGGCTCAGAGGGCCCATGGACCCTCTGTAGTTTTCCTCTCTGTTCCTGAATATATACATGGAAGAGACATATTCAGGAATTTGGCTGAAATCCCACATCGGCTCTCCGACCCTTGGAATGAGGGTTATTGTTTGCTGACTCTTTCCCAGTGGTTTAGTCTTGTCTCCCCAAATAAATTGTAACTTCTGAATATAGTAAATCTCACTTGGTTTACTCTGTAGCCCCCAAATACTTGGGAGAGTGCTGTAGTATCAGGTGCTCAATATGAACGCATTGATGGTAGTTTTGTGAAATCCAGTCAACATCTTGAAGTATTTAGGAGGTATATGGTTAACTTGTGGGGTGGATAGAAGAGAATATTCTAGAAGGAGGGGGAAATATTAGCTTTAGAAAAGGAAGGTAAGAGTTTTTGTTCTGATATTTGCTCTTCCAGGGTCTGAGTCAGGTTCAAAAAACCATTTGTAGACACCTGCTCTAATACAAGACATTCTGTTTGTATTTACAGTTTAAAATCTCATTTAATCTTTATGACATCACTGTGAAGTGGATTTTATTATCTCCCTTTTTTAAAGTTGAGGAAACTGAGGCTCAGAAAGGTTAAGTAGCTGGTTCTGGGTCACTCTGGAAGTGGCAGGACAGGGGTCCAAACCAAGATTTTCTGACTCGAAATATTAGGTGTTTTCCATTGTACCCCAGTTGTTTCTTTGGCAGGCAATTTTGTCTTATTTTTCTTATACTACAGACTATCACCTTTCTTAGGAAAAGTAAATACTTCTTGTCTCCTCAGCAATAATAATTTCAACAACTACCTGGACCTGGGGGGATGGGAAGGAGGAAGAAGCAACTACTGTTACTTTACACCCTGGGCCAAGTATTGACCTGAGACCACTCCCTTTATACTGTAAAGCCCACAAAGATAAGTAAGGAACATTTAAGCAGGACTTATGAAAGGAGTGAGTATAATAAAAGGGAGATAAACGTAGAAATTGATAGGAAATTTGGTAATCTGCCTTGCAGGAAGTGGTTTGCCATTTGTTGCTTCAGGCTTTGCTCTTAGAATTTTTCCTTCATGCCTTTTGGCCTTTCTTCATGAGATGCTGGCAGCCCGCTCTCATCACCTGGGAAGCTCATCCACAAACTTACTGCCCTGACCTCACCCTGCCATAGGCCACCTCCAAGATGCAAAGCCAAGAAAACAATCAGGGACTTTTGGGTCCAGAAGGGCTTATGGAAGCCCAGAAGGCCTGTGTCCCAACTGCTGTTTCCTGACTGAAGTCTTCCCCATTCCTTGATGATCTCTTGGGGGTGTGACCTTGAAGGCCCCATTCAGAAAAACTATCTCAATATGACATGAGAAGTCCCACAACTCATGTGAAATCTTCATGCACTCTGCAAAGGATGCAGCATTTTTTTTTTTTTTTTGGTACTTTGCCGCACTCTTCGTCCTGGTATTGTATAAGGGGAACTCTGTCATTTCTTAGGATCAAGAGCATTGAAATGGCATAGTTTGACCAGATTCTTCTAGAGCATAAACTATTTCCTAAGACAGCTTGGGAGCTGTATTGACTTTTGAGGCCCATTAGCAATCCATTTCTGGCTTTGAAGCTTTAATATAATAGATTCAAAGTCAGGATACTCTTTGACCTTATAGAACATCAGTGGAACTCAGTGATGACCTTCCTTCAATGCCCCCGGCAGCCCCAAGGAACAGGCAAGGGAATGGGAAAAAGAAAAATATGGAAAATGGACTGTGAGAAAGATGAAGGGAAAAAAGAGAGAAATAATAGGAATAAATAAATGACTAGCACTTAGTATAGCACAGGGATGTGTTCTTATTCTGGTTCTTACTCTGACAAGCTCAGTAAAGACAGAATTACAAGGGATGTGAAAAGCACTGCAATAGGAAAAACAGAAAGTGAGGGGTGGGGCAGTGGCTGGTGGGTAAGGAAGATTTTTCTCGAAGTGTCATATCAGTTGGGTCTCAAAGAAAGGGAGAGTCATGTAAAAAGGGCAGAAGAGCCTCCAGGCAGGTGCAAAGGTGCAAAAGTGCAAAAGTGCAAAGGCATGAGATCCTCATTTAATCTGGGATCCACATGTGGATGACCTCCCACGTCCATGTCCCCAGTATGGTAGCATCCTGCACTTTGGCAGAGACCATTGGTGGCCCACCCAAGCATTTATTTTCCACTTCCTCCTTAATAAGGGGTTCTCATGTTGAACCAGGCACATTGCTGTCTCTCCTGCAGTGATGTGTGGGCTTGTGACTAAGTGTTAGTCAGTGGGATGTAAGCAGAGGTATTTGTGGGACTTCTGAGAAGGCACCTTGAAAAGAGCTGACTCACTTGGAGGGTCCCCTTTTTGTCCTCCTGCCTTTCCTCCTTCTGGCCTGTAACACAGATGTAATGGCTAGAACCCCAAAGCCATCTGAGACCCTGGGATGGCCTTGAGGATGGAAGTCATTAGCTAGGATAGTGAAGCAGAAAGATTGAAACTTCTGTTTTGCTGAACATGGTATGCATTGAGCCAGAGCTGAATTTCTTGGGATAACAGGGTTTTAAAAGGCTGTATGAGATAGAGAAACAGAAAGCCCTTAGAAAACAGTTTGGGACCATCCACTGTTACTCCAGAATTCCCCTAGGAGGTCTCATGAAGTGGCTAACAGAATAAAATACTCAAGAAAACCGGATCTTTCCCTGGGAATATGGAGTAGGTAGAGAAGATTGTACAGTGAAGAAAAAAAAGTTAAGAAAACTAGGCCAAAAAGCAAGTTCCTATAAAACACAGAGCTGAGATTTGAACACAGATCTGACTCCAAAACCCATGCTTTCCATAGAAGATACTGGAGGAAGCCCACATTGCTTTGGAGGATGGGTGAGAGGTGGGATATCACAGTCACATCAGTGTCTCAAGTCTTCCTAAATGGCATCAGAGGGACCTGGCTAAGTTTCAGTAACTGATTAATCTCTGGGAATTGTGAGCTCATTGCATAGGTCTATCCTGCATGGCTTTTGTTTGTGTGTTTTAGTGGTAGGATTTCACACTGGTTGTGTTCAAATAGCTCTTCCTTCAGCCTCCCAATGAAGTTCTTTGGCCTTGATAGATTGACCCCTAAGTAATCTGGTGGAATCACAGAAGTCCTAGGAGTTTGCCTCAAAGCTTCCAAAAGCAGTAAAAGAGTGTCTTGTTAGAATTGTTAGGAACTGATGTGTGGGCATGTGCTCATACGTGTGAGTGTGTGATATCTATATGAGAGAGAAAGAATCAAAGGGATTTAAAGGTCTGCTATGAAAATGGGATTTCCTGGTCTGTAGTTTACTTCTTTAGAGGCAGGATTTGCTGGCTGCCACCCCAGCTTGCTAATGTCAGGTCCCACCAGCCCTGTGACTTCTTTGCCTTGGAGGAGAGCCTTGCCAGCACTCTGTCCTCATTATCTTCCTGGTTCAAGGAAAAGACCAAAGAATCAGATCTGGAAGGCTATCCAAGAGCTACTGGCAACTCATTTGCATTCATTCTTTCATTATTCCTGCTTCCATTCTCAGGGTGCTGGTGTTTAAATGTCCCCTTCTCAGGGAAACTTTCTTTGTCCGCCCTGAGATTTCCACCCTGACCTCGTGACACTGCTAACACCCTTCCATCTATATTCTTCTCTGTAGCATGTGTCAACATTTGACATAAACATATGGGACGTACTTACTTTATTGTCAAGATTCCCTTAACTCAAATGTTCCTACAGCTGAGGACAATGCCTGTCAAATAGTAGGCGCTCAATAAACATTTGTGGAATGAATAAATGGATGAATGAATGAACATCCCAATAGATAGTTCTCAGCTATCTATTGGCAGCGGTATTGGTTAATTGCTATTTTATCAGGAACCTCTTTATGAGGCTTAGAAGAGAAAAGAACTTGTGAATTCTACAAGAACATCAATGAGCATGCTGGAGAGTGAGAAGAGCCTGGAATCAGTGTCAAGAGACTTAGGTTTGTGTTCTGATCATGTAGAGAACTAGTTGAGGACCTTGAGTGCCTAATTTAATTCAGTGTTCCCTTGGCATTCACAGATTTATTGTTCATGGGCAATCTTGAAGGTCGATGGTGTGTGGTAATTTGAAATTTTTGTTGAGTGATGAACCTGAGCTTCCTGAGTCTTGGACACAGATTTCTGAATGAGGGCTGTTAGGCTAAAAACTAACAGGAACCAAATGGAACAGGTTTAAATATAAAAGTGGTTTAAGGAGAAAAGGGGTGTGTGACAGGTTACACCTGGATCTCAGGAAGACTAGTGAAGCAAGGACAGAAAAGTTTTCCAGGTTCTCAAACAAAATCTGTTCCATGAGAATTAAGAATTGATATCATGCTATCCTTTCTTCAGTGCAGGTTGACTGAGTGCATTTTATGAGTTCAGTGCTCCCCAAGAGGTAGTGAGTTATAAAAGGAAACATCAGACTCTGTCTTTGCTCTCAAGGAGCTCTCTGGCTAGTTAAGAGACAAGACTTCCCCTCACACTGAACACCAAGAACGTGTGGCAGACGGAGTTCACTGGTCCTGGAACTATTTCACATGATTGAGAGATCCTTGTGTCCTGGGATAAACTCAAGAAGGCTTCATATAGGGGAAAATGCTTTATTTCTTTTTTTTCTCCCAGGAAGTGTAGAGTTTGCATCATAGATAGAAGGAAAGATGAGGAGGACAGAATGAACAAAGTCTTGGAGACGTAAATTATCTGGTAGTGGCAGTAAAGAATAGAAGGAGGGCAATGAGGAATTCTCACTAGAGGAAAAAACCCACGTTGGGCAGCAGTGAGAGAGAGGTTGTAGCCAGCTGAGGAAGGGCTTAAAAATGCCAGGCTGATCAGTTTACTCTTAATGGAGCAATACAGAGCCACTGTAGATCCTTTAAAATTTTTAAAAACTTTTAATGAAGTATTTCATTTATATAAATACACACACATGGTATAAAGGTTATATTTATATTATATAAGGTATAAAGGTATAAAGAATGAAACAAAATCTGTGTACCCTTTATTCCACTTAAGAATTAGAACACAACAAATACCCTTGAATCCCTTCTGTGTTCTCTTTCCCTGTAGTTACCTTCGGTATTCCCCAAGAGTGATCATTATTTGGAATTTTATATTAATTATTCTCCTTGCCTTTGGGTTTAATTTTGTCACATATATATTAAGCTTCATTTGATTTTTAACTTATCTATCTATCTAAACTTCTACTTTGTCATTTCATGCTATTAATCTCACTTTTTCTATGTTCCTCCCCCACTGCCTCTTTATTCCTTGCCTTCTTTTGGATTGTTTGTTCTTAACTTTGTTTTCCCTTTACTAGTTTTGGAAATTACTCACTCTATATTCATTTAAAGATTAGCCTTTAAATTTTATTTTGTGCACTTAACAATCAAAAATATATTAACATCTTAACCCCACTTCCCTCAAGAACGAGAATCTTGGAATGCTTTATCTCCCATCAACCCCACCCTCTCCAGGATTACCCACATATTTTAGTTCTTGTTTTTAAGCACACAAAATTATTACTTTTATTTTATTTGTATAGCTTTATATACATGCTATCATTTTCATTACTCACAATTCCTTTTTGCATTGCAGGCTTTTTCTCTAGGATTATTTTACTTCTTAAAGTAAGTCCTTTAGTGAGGATATCATGGCAGTAAAAATACTTCTTTTTTTTTTTTTTTTAGTGAAAGCAACTTGAGATACAAATTTTCTGGATACACTGTCCAAGGTTAACAGTTATTTTCTCCCAGCATAGTGAAGATATTATTCCATTATATGCTGGCCTCCATTGTCACAAGTGAGGAGTCTGCTGCTGGTCTAATTCTTTCTTTCTCTTTCTCTTTCTTTCTTTTTCTTTCTTTCTTTCTTTCTTTCTTTCTTTCTTTCTTTCTTTCTTTCTTTCTTTCTTTCTTTCTTTCTTTCTTTCTCTCTCTTTCTTTCTTTCTTCTTTCTTTTTGTATTTCCATTTTTGGTGATTAGTCTTTTCTTTCGGATATTTAAAAAGATGTTTTCATTGTCTTTGCCGTTCTGCAGTTTCACTACAAGGTGTATAGGCATGCATTTTATTTTATTTATACTGCTTTGTAAAGTTGTACTTCCTTTATGTATAGATTTATATCTTTCACAAATTCTGGAAAATTCTTAGTCATTATCTCTTTGAATATTGTCTCTCTTCCATTTTCTGTTTCTATAACGTTAATACACATGCTCTATGCCTTCTAATTTCATCCTTCATGTTTCTTGACCTCTCTTTCATTCATATTTTCCATCTCCTATCTCTCTATGCTAGGTTCTGCATAATTCATCAGCTCTCTTTCATTTCATTAATTTATTCTTCAGAGGTGCCTAACATGATGTTAAAACTTTTCTTTGAGCTTTTAATTTCAGTGATTGCATTTTTAATTTTAATTAAAAAAACTCTTCTGGTTATTTTTGATTCTACTCTTTCACTTTGTTCATTTTCCCAATTGTCTCTCTTTTCTTCAAAAATTGCATCATTAGTTATATTACATTTACTCCCTGATAACTCTATAATCAAACTCGTTGGGGGGCATACATTTGTTATCTGTCATTTCTGCTGATGCTGCCTTACAGCAGCTCGTTTCTCCTTGTGTTTGATAACTTTTTACTTGAGCTCTTGTTTACTTGGACATAATCTGTGGGGTCCAGATTGAGGAATTTTATTCCAGACTGTGTGTATTTGCTTCCGTTTGGATTGAGGGCACTACCAAACTAGGATCACTTTAACTCAGTTTCTCAGCTTGAGATTTCCCTTACATGCGGGTAGTATGAATTCAGCTCCTGACTTCCAGTGAGAACAGATCTAGGTTATGAATTCTAAGGGAAGAGTAATTTTTATATATGAAATATATATAAAGCCACCACAGAGGTAGATTTCCTTTGCTAAGAAAGCTGTATTTTTCTTCAGTTTTCCCTTTAAATGAGGATGTAGCTTTATATGGAGTTTAGCTACTCAACCTTGCAGGAGGCCAAGGCCTGGCCTCCCATTTCCCATTCACATCAAGGCCACATGAATCTCTAAAACTCTAGGTTTTGGCATTTGCCCTCAGGACATCACTTACCCCTCTCGTCTCAGCTTACTCTGTTTGTTTGTGTAAGTAATGTATGTGGCCCTTGGAGACTTTCCTTTCTTGAAAACACATAAACACATTTAAAAGTGTGTTTGCCGTTATTTGTCCAGTACCTAAGTGTTAGGGTCAGAAGATATTTTTAGAATGCTTAGTCTGCCATGTTGCCAGAAGCAAAAGTGCCATTGCAGACTCTTATGAAGGGAATTAAAACAAAAAGTCCTGGACTAGGAGTCAGAAGACATCTTAGTTTAGTTTCCTGAATTCAGACCCTAGGAAGCAATAGGGAGTGGGGAAAATGTGCCAGCAATGGGAGAAAACCCAACGAAGAGACATGAATCAATGGGTTACTGCTGTGGGCAACTGGCTTGCAATCCTGCCGAGACCCTCTGTGCATCCATGCAGAATGCACCTCGGAATTATCTTCCTAAGGGATGAGAAAATATAATAGTTATTCACAATTCACATCCCCCATCGGTGAGGGTTGCTCTTGAGGGTGTTAAATTCCCAGCATTTCTGTCCTTCTCAAACAGCTAAGCAAGCTCCCAGGGCACTAGAGAAAGCACTCAGGCAGCGAAGCAAAGAGATGTGGGCTCAGGTGGGAAGCTATCAGTGCTCCTGGCAACTGTCCCCTGAGGTTGCAGGTCAACTCAGAAGAGGGGTAAGGAAATATGGGACAGGTCATCAACAGTGTCTGCTATAGAAGACTAGAATTCAAGGCTTATTTCCGGACCTAATTACATGTCTTCTGCAAAACACTGCAAAAATGACAAGAACTATGGTGTTTAAGGAAGATTAATACAAGAACAATGCAGAACAGGGGTTGGCAAACTGCAGCCTGTGAGCCAAATCCAGCCTGCCACCTGTCTTGTAAATAAAGTTTTATTAGAACACAGCCATGCCCATCATTTATATTTGTCTGTGGCTGATTTTGTACCACAACAGCATAGTTGAGTAATTGCATCAGAGACTCTATGGCCCACCAAGCCTAAAATATTTGCTATTTTGCCCTTTACAGAAGAGATTTGTTGACCCCTGACTTAGAAGGATTAACTAGGGAGGACTCCATTGTTGGGGAGGCAATCTGGGAACTGCTGTAGATTTCCAAACCTGAGATGTGAAGAGTCTTGACTAATGTCTATACCTAGTACCTAGTCTACACTTACATTTTGAATGGAGAACTCTTTGAATTTGGAGAACTACAGTGAAGGAATTTTACAAACGACTGCAGGGTCTTGAGTCTGAGAGACGCTGAGAGTGGTGGGATCATGATTAAACATGAGGAAGTTAAGATATTTTTGATAAGGTCAGGGAGACAGTGAGGGGAGGGGATGGCAATGAGTTTGTTTCAGTGAGAAATCTCAAGGGCGATCGAAATGTTTAGTTTCTGAGTCAAAATATAGCACTGAGGTAAAAGTTGGAACTGAGAAGTAATGACTGGGTTGGTCTTGGAACTATGGACAGTTCACTCGAGAGCTGGGGGGTAACACAGATCAACCTGTGTCAGGGATTCTACCCTCAAACCCTATCGCTTCCCACTGTCTTGTTTTTGGGGGGCTCCAGATATGGTGAGTCTCCAGAGAGGAAACTGCTCAGTTTTAGCTACTTCATGGTGTAATAGCAACAAGATCTGGGACTATCACATAAACTTGTTTTTTCCCAAGCTTCTGTGACTTGAGAACTCTCCATACCACACAAGAACAGACAGGCAAAGGGAGGTACCCCCGATGCTGCCTTTGGTGTCTGAGGCCCATCCTAACACAGCCTCCTCCTCCTGTACTTTAGGAGATGCCGTAGTGATGGATCACTCCCGGGGCAAGGTACCTGGCAGAAAGGCCCAAAGGATGTAGAAAATGTGGCCAGCTCTCAGAGTTCTGGCCCGTCTTTATCAGTCACCGTCAAGAAAGTGGGTTCATTTTCTGATCCAGGGCTTTGAAAAATCAGGGCATCTTATTAGCATGACTAGTGAGGGCCGTAAGTGGTGGGGTGTGGAAAGGACTTGAGAATGTGCCAACATTTCAAAATTTACAAATAGTTGTAAAGTGTAGTTAAACAAAATAGCAGGCTTTTGGGGCTTTGCCTGATGTTTTTTAGATAGGGAGATATTTTATAAAGAAAGGACAGTAGACTACGGGAGAAGACCTGGATTTGAGTCCCAACTTTGTAATTTGCAACCTTAAGAAAGTGACTGTATCTGTTTGTTGCCAGTTTCCTTCTCTGTTAGGTTGTCAGTGAAAAGTAAGACGACACATGTGAAAGGGCTTTGAAAATATAAAGTACCGTTCAAATTGTTGTAAGGATGAAGAAAACGATGGCGAGTTGGAATAATCATTAATTGCTCTTCGAGCTTAGAACTGTGTGAGGCATTGGTCTGTTTCTTTCCATCCACATTCTCATCCAATTATTTATTGGACATAAATAATTTTCATATAATGCAGATATGAATAAATGCTAAGCAGAGGTGAACACAGAGGGAGCGGTGGTCAGTGCTGATGATGGGAATCTGAGACTTCAGATTTAGGGGCTGCAGGGGGAGGCCCAGGCGCCTCCTGGGGTGAGACCAGGAAAGGGACCATCCCATTCGAGCATCCCTCTCTGCTTGCCCTTGGCTTCTCCTCACTCACCCCTCCCCTTCCCGCGGAAGTGGCCTGGGACTAAACATCAGCCTAGGCAACACCAGAAGAGCTCTGCAGACGAGATTAAAAGCAAATCAAAGAAGAAAAATTGTGGCTCGGTTTATGTCTTCCTAATTAAAACCCCGCCAGTCTCCCTTCTTTTTCTTTCCAGCTAATGTTACCCTAACGAGCTGAGTTTAGTGGCATTTATGTAGATAAAAGTCCCAATGATTGATCTCAATGGCTTGTTAAAATTAGTTTCAGTCTGCCATATTGATTTAATTCCATTGCTTGAAAGTGCTAATTAATAATGATAATAAAAGTGTCTTGGCCCATTACTATCAGTGAGCAGCCCGTGCGGGAGGTGGAGCGGGAGGGGGAGAGCTGCTGTTTTTAGTGTCACTCACTCTGTCGAAGGGTGGCCTTTGAAAGCTGGCAGAGGGGACAGGAGGCTGGGGATGGGGGCAGAAGGGGGTGTTTCTGCCTCTTTCTGGTAGATTCCGCCTGGTGGTGCTAGAGGACGCTCGGCGGGGTGAGAGGTTGGTGGATGCCTGGGTCCCGGGGGAGCCATGCATCCAGCATTTTCTCTAAGGCTCTTGATTCCCTCTAGAGCTGGGGGGTGGGGGGTGGGGTGGGGGGGCGTGGTTAGCTGCTTGCCTGGTGGTTCCTGAAGGAGGTCAAGGGTTTAAACTTTAGACTGTTCCAGAGGGTGATGAAGATGGAGGGGACGGGGTCAGGGGTTTGCCGTTTAGATACCGATGAGCAGTTTCCGGGAATCTGAGCTCTGAACCTCAGCCGCCCGGACCCCATGCTGCAGGGAGGCCAGGAGGGGAGGGAGGGATTCGGGGCAAAGAGGTCAATGGATGGTGAGTCTGATGGATGGGGAGGGAAGGAGGAACTTAGAGCGCAAAGAGGGAAAGGGTCCAGGGAAGCTGAGTTAAGAAGGGAGAGTTAGAGGTCTCTCCTAAATTAATGAATTAATTTGGATTTAAAGAAGTCTCCTTGCCTTTGATAAAGCCCTGTGCCCCTCGGAAGGATTCTGCTGGCCCCTCCGGGGAGTAAAGTGTGAGGGGAGGGGGGTGCCAGCAAAGAAAACAGCGGCTGGAGGAAAGAACAACAGTTCCAGGACAGCAGCCAGGGCTTCCCAGGGCTGGTGGGAAGAACTGGGAGGTGGAGGAAGGGCTCCTGCATGTGGCCAGCCGTCCCCACAACCCAAACCGTGTCAGTTCACTGCAGCCCACCTACCACCTCCATCTCTCTGCCCTCTGCCCCCAACAAAGACTGCATCATGTAGAAGTCCAAGTTCCATGAACTGTGTGCGATTTGCATGTTGGAGCAGTTGGAGACCTGTAATTCTTCCTCTGCTGAACTCTATGACCATCAGTGGTTCATGGTTCGCACTTTGAGAGCCAAGAAGGGAGTGAAAAGAGCTTTTCGGTCCCTGGGGATGTGGTGGAGAAAGTAGAACGAGAGAGATACGGGTTGAGGATTTGCAGCCTCTAGAAGTGAGGGGTCAGGGACCCACGGAAACAGCCCATAGAGCCCACGCGAGGGCCCAGCAACCAGAGGACCAAGAGAGGACCTTAACTCTAAGTCAGGTTTTGGATCAGCCAGTAGCTGCGCCTCCTCTGGGCTGGACGACTGGGTAGGAATAAGTCTGTTTAAAGCAGAAGTCTGTAAGGGATGCAGCTGTGGGCTCTGGCAGTTCTGAACATCGTTGTCTTGAATGTAACATCCAAAGATCCATCTGATATATGTTTGTTCCTGGAGGTGCTTTTTATCAAAAGACTTTATGAAGCACGCTCCCCACTCCCAAAAAGATGAATTGAAAACTCACGCTATAGAATGCAAACTCTCTTTGATTTAGTCTATGGTTAACTCAATTATAGGCAATGATTACACGGTGTTGTTCTGATATTAATTACAATCCATCCTCATTAAGGAATTAACCAAACCGTGTGTGGCTGGGAATGCGGAGGAGGGGATAGTTTTTATTATGATTTACCCTCTATTTTTCTTTTTTCCAGGTTACCCTATTTTTGTTTTTTCCTCCTGTGCTCTGTGCCGTACTTGTCCCCCAGTGGTTTGGGTTGCGATCCCATGTTTCTTATATTAAGGTCCTTATTACTAACCAGAGAAGGTCCTCTGTCTCTGTCTATGCAATTCCTCCAGGTTCACTTAAGAATCTTTCTCAGCGATACCCCTTAGGAAGGGTGCTTCCTCCAATATGATCAGCCAAATGCCAACTACTGGCTTTACTTTATATGGGATTTCTATCTGAATGATCCTGCTTTCTGTTTCTCACTGCCTAGTCCCTGCTTTCTGCTTCCGTATTCAGCAGGGTGCCCTGCACTGTGGTAGGGTGAAGGGCTTTGAGCTCGACTCATTTTGGGGGAAGAGTAACTTCCAGATTGCATCCAAGCTTAGAATAGATTGCCTTTGGAGAAAATATGGGGATCTATATGCTTCTTTGTAACACTGTCAGGCACCCTCCCTGTTTCCTCTCAGGGTGATTACTGTTAACTATTTCATACGCATGTTTGGATGGGGTAACAGTGCAGTTGGCTGAAATGGGGGTCCTGGTAGGGATCTTCAAAGTAATCCATCCATTTCTCTGTTTTTAGGTAGGAGGCATTATTTATGTTTTCTAGGGTCTGGAAATCCCATGGAATGTTGGAGAACGTAATGCATTCTGCATTCTGTCATCCTTCTACGTACCTTCTACGGTTCCTTTCCATTTTGCCGTGTCATTTTCTTCCCCTTTTCCTTTTCCTCTTACGTTTTTCACTTTTGCCGTCTTCTTCTGCAATCCTAGCTTACTCATCCTAGCTGAGGCTACATGAGGACGGTCAGGGTTTCCATATGGAGGACCACGGGAGGAAGAGTAAACAGTAGGGCCAGAGGGGGCTTTCACCAGGAGGATGAAGTGCACGCTGCGGTGGGGAAAGTGTTTTCTTGTAGAGGCTTTAGGAATGGCAGCCCCACTTGTCCCTCTTGGCATGGCTTGGGCAGCAGCTGGGGACGAAGTGATTTCCAGGTGTAATGTTGGAATAGACAGTCATGGGCTATCCAGTCAGATGGATGGAGCACACAGCAAGGTGTTGCAGCTCAGAATTCAGTTTAGCCTCCAGCCTGGAAGTTAAGACTCTCTGACCATACTCAGTTGAGGACATGGTGGACAGCGTCAGGTCCTGGGGGTGGAGGGCTGGGAGGGTACCAGGGAATTCCCATGAGGTTCAGGGACCATTCTATCCTCGGTGGGTAAATGCATGTTCATGGCACAGAGGCCAGTGGGAGGGCAGAGGGAGTTTCTGCAACAGCCAGAGCGAGAGAGGGAATGATTTAAAAATCTCATCCAATTTGGTTCATGAACGTGCAAACTGAATTTGTCATCAGATCCATGGAGTAAATCCTGGGTGGAAAACTGGAAGCAGAGAAGGAGGTCAGGAAATTGATTAGTATGGAAGTGGAGGAGAGGTCAGGAGCTGGGGATGGGTGTGGCTTGAGGAAAGATAGTCCAAGACTCTGTGTCCAGAGCCCAAAGGGTGGGGTTTGGGGGACGGCTGCACAGTGGGGTCAGTGTGAGTTGATGGCTTAGGGGTAAGTATCAATGGGCTGGGGTTCCTGACAGTTGAACCCTATGGACCTCTGCAGTGAATCAGGCTGGAGCCCCAGTGTAGGATGAGCGTAGATGTCACTGCAGCTCAGGGGCTGTGAGCACAGGGCTTAGGAGGCTGCTGGGTACGGTTGGATGTGGAGGAGCATGCAGACACGGGTGAGGAGTCATTGGGGGGAGAGAGGAGAGCAACTCAGGGCGCCAGCAACTGCAGCTGGGTAGGGGTGTCTGGAGCCGCCCTCCTGACTCAAGAGCCCACGGTGTCCATCACTTCCCAACTCCAAGTCCAGTGACATTATGTCAGGAGGTCGTTCACTTGAAATCAACCATGGTGAGAGTATTTACACCACAGAAAGCGGCAAATGCTACCAATCAGGGCTTTTTCCCTCCTGGAAAGCTGATTGTTAAACATTTACCTACTGGGAGGAGAACCTCTTTGACGCCTCCTTAGTGTCAGGGGGCAGGGGTGTTCGGGTGGGCTTTATTCTGTGCAGGTAGCTCAGAAATGGCACAACCAGAGGCACATCTGAATCTGTTTGAGGAGAGAGAGAAGCCGGAGCGAGGAGAGGGGCTGGCATGAGATCTGACAGCTTCAAAGGCTGTCACCAGAGGTGGTGCTCATGAAGGCTGATGAAAGTAACCGTCGTCGGCAGCCCCACTTTTAGCATCTTGGCCAGTCGCCTTGCTCTGGGTGTGGCGTGTGGGCACTGTCACACGCTGCTGGGTAGTGAAAATGGATACAGGCTTGTTGAAAAACAAATTGGCACCTTGCACTGTGAACTTGAAACATGAATATCTTTTGACCCAGTAATTCTCCTCCTGGGAATCTGTCCTAAGAAATGAATCCTAAACACATTTCCATTGTTTTGGAAAACTTACACTGCAAAAAGATGTTAGTTGCAGCTTTATTTAGATTAGTAAAAAGTGGAAATTAACCTAAATGTCTAACTGTAGCAGAATGGTTAAGGAATCTAAGGTGTATCTTCTTAATAGATTATTATGCAATGATTTAAAAGGATGTGAAGAAAGTTTAAGAAAAATATGGAAATGCTTATGATAAGCAGAATACAAAGTTGTAGAGTAGCATTTTTGCAAAGTGTCTCTTTTGGAATATGACTCCAGCGTCAAATGTATTTGGGAAATGCTTGGTATCCCGTGCCCCTCTCAGGACTGCGTGCACATCAACGCCGAGGGTTCTGGGAAGTCCTGTGGTTTAACCTTTTGCTTCTTGAACTTATTTCACCCCAGAGTCCTTTATCCAACCAACATCTGTTACCAGCCTCAAGCATTAAGGCTCAGCAGAACAGAGTTTTGGGAAGTAGTGACACACTGAACAGTTATAATTACATTAAAGTGTCCATCAGAATACAGGGAAGAAAAAAAATGACAAAATGCAAGTAGGGACCAGGGTAGCAATGATTGTGAAAGATTTTTTTTAATCTTTTTTTTTTTTTTTGGTGTGTCTTTGCCAGAAATCCTTTAACATACATATATTTTATTAAAGAACTGTATAAAAGCCTCTCTCCAAGCAAGTTTGTATTTCTGCAGTTGATGACATATAAGATTCGGAATTTGTGCTTTCTGCGTAGTGGATAAAATGTCCATATAATCCAGTGGGATATTTGATAAGTAAAGAATCTGATGGCTGCAATTTGTTATAGCACAATGACAGTCATAGTGTGAGTGTGGATCTGGGATCAGTCTAGGTCTTCACCACTAAAAAGAAACAGTCTTAAAAAAATGAGCAAATACCTCCCTAATAGTTAAAGGTGTGCCAGCCACGATTAGAACCTTTTCCACATATTAACTTATTTAATCCTCACAGCAACTCCACAAGGTAGGTACTACGCTTGTCCCCATTCTACAGATAAGTAAACAGAGCCACAAAGAGGTTAGGTGACCTGCCCATGGTTCCAAGCCCTCTGTCTCCAGAAACCAGATTCTTCATCAATACCCAGAGCTGCCTGGTGCTGAGGGACCAGTGATGACACTGCATCAACAGACAGGATTTCACGGCCGCTGATTTAACTTAGACACAAAACCACTCCTGCTATGAGAGGGACGGGGGCCCTTTCCTCTTGGGTTGGTAACCTGGGACCAAGTAGGCCCTTCACTTCCTCTGGTCATATCCACAACTATGTGAAGATACAGACAAGAGGAAGAAAGGGAGGATGAGTGTCCAGTTCTGGTCCCCAAGGGCCAGGAGCTACCCTGGCTCATGTAGCTCTTCCTATGGCCTCTGGGAAGGATCCTGCATCTTCCTTCTCATCCATCTTCCACCCCACTGACTTTAGTTTAAGATTTTTCTTTTAAAAGGTGTTAGGACATGATCGCGTGTCTCTTTGTGCTGATATTTTTGGATTTTTACCTCTTTGCTGAGTGCGGGTTTTCTCTAGCTGCGGCGAGCGGGGGCTACTCTTCGTTGCGGTGCACGGACTTCAGTAGTTGTGGCACGCGGGCTCAGTAGTTGTGGCATGTGGGCTCAGTAGTTGTGGTTTGCGGGCTCTAGAGCGCAGGCTCAGTAGTTGTGGCGCACGGGCTTAGTTGCTCCGCGGCATGTGGGATCTTCCCGGACCAGGGCTCGAACCCGTGTCGCCTGCATTGGCAGGCAGATTCTTAACCACTGCACCGCCAGGGAAGCCCAAAATATTCCAAAAATATTTTGGAATCCACCACAGGTGGGTTGCGATGCCCATATCGACTAAGTTTAGAGGCCTGTTTCAAATGGTCGAGATGCCCAGAGACAGAGGGATGGCCTGAAGGACCATTCAGGGTCACTTCCATTCTCTGTATTCCAGGGCATTTTGGATAGCAGGTCTCAGGGAGATCTGGCTGACGAGACTCACCATCTAGAATCCAGTGCTCTCCTGGATGGGAGAGACAGAGGTGAGGAAACAGGAGAAAAGAAACCTGTTCTACACGGGTTTTAAAGCCAACCGTTCCAAGGCGACATATTTGGGGTTAGTGGGTCCTTACCACAGTGAGTCAAACCAGTTCCTTGCCCTTTTCTCCTCCTAGGACACAGAGAGGACCAGCTGGGCACCATTCTCTGAGAGTAAGAGCCTCTCATTGGCTTGAAGCCCATTGTTAAATCAACTCAGCTCCACTCATCCCCTTCCTTCTAGACTTTTCTGCTCTGGAAGAAATAATTCTGGGGCTTGAAGTCTTTTCACAGGTCTTGCTCTCTTGCCCTTTCTACCACTTTTCCTTCCACATTTCCCTTTAGCTGCTCAGCTGCAAACAGGACGTGATGCCCAGCTGGGGCTGGGTCCAGAGTCTCTTTAGATGGTTCCTTGCTGGACCAATGTTGTTTTACCCATATTTTCTCATCTTACTTTCATACTTACTGTTTCCAATAGATACATAACATGGCGGGCATAGTCCCAGCACACAGCAAAGCATTAGACTTTTTCTGCAATTCACATCTACCTTGTTATTCACTCTGCATGGGCTGATCTATCCCTATGAGATTTTATTCTTTCATCCTTTTTTCCATTTTTTAAATTCTTCCCCACTTATTTAAGGGTGTCATTCCCCCAACCCTTCTCATAGGTTTAAATCTTTACACTGACTACTCATGAACTTCATTTGATCTGTTTTGCACCGAGTACCCAGTTTGTCAAATCAAACTTTATGTGAATTTAAAATTCATCCGCTATTTATAGCTCCTGGGCCATTGGTGTGTTTGATAAGGACCCTTCGTAGAAAAGTCTTCCTGAGAACAAGACTTCTCTGCGAGCAATACAATATCCAAATTGTTAGACTGACAAGAAAAACGGGGCCCATATCATGGTGATCCAGTGTCCTTAAAGAACAGTATTTCAAAGCTCCACTCCCCCCAACCCCCTGAGAAAAGAAAGCATGTTGATAATTAAGGGCCACCATTTCCTGGTGTGGCGTCTGCGTGTGACAACACTTTTGGTTTTGTCACCGCTTGGAGGGTCTGGCCTGGGCGCTGTTTTTTATCGTCACTGTGATTTTTCAAAAAAATAATACGGTTGAGGAAAGAGTCTAAAGCAACGGTTGTTGCTTTGGCCGCTGGAAAAAAAGACAAGGTTTTGAGAAGTCCTTCATCTCTCAGGGACTTTGCTTGCCCAGCTACGTAATATATGTAACAGAGCTACCCTGGGCAATGCCACAGGGACTCTGGGACGATCAAATAAGACTAAAATTAGTAAAAATAAGACTAAAATTAGTAAAAATACTAATGCTAATCATGGTTAACAAAAGCCAGTAGTCACGAGCGCTTGCCCTGTGCCAGGCACTGTGTGTTATGTTTTGAGCGCTCTGTGGTAGACCTAGAGTGATTATTTCTGGTAAATCTTGTGAGCTTCCATGGATTCCATCCGCTATTCTCTCTCTTTTTTTCTCTTACCCAGTCCCATGGTTCTCTCTTAGGCATTTCTCCCTTCCGGTTCTTTCTGCCCTATCCGAGCAGAGCCTCTCCCCGCTGCTCACCGTAGCCATGGTTCTATGGCCTCCTTGGCCTCAGACCCTCCCTCGTCTGACCCTCCTGCAGGTGCCCCCAGACTGACCATCTGAAGATGCCACTTCCTTTGAACCCACCCCGTCTTCCCATTGAAAACGGATTCTGCGTCTCCCCATGACCTGGTCTGGTGTTCAGGAGTCTCCACATTCTGACTCCGAATGACCTTTCCAGCCTTCCTGCTCCTCCACGGCGATCCCCTGCCGTGGCGAGTTTGATTCCCTGACTGTCCTGGACGATGCTCTGTGTGGTCCTCCCTCCAGGACTGCGCCCACTGCCCTCTGCCTGCTTCTGCTCCATGACGTCACCTCTACAAGTCCTGCCCCACGTCCAAAGGCCAGCCCAGGCTCTTGTTCCTACACTGAGTCTTCCCTGAACACCTTTGCTGTCTCTCACCGCTTTGCACCATTAGCGATGCTCACGTTGGCAGGTGCTCCATTTGCCATCTTTGATACTGTTGTTTTGTGCTGTTATTTATTTCCTCTCCTTTTTAAAACAGTTGGGCATCTATATCCCTCCCTCAACGAGATTGTAAATTCTTTGATGGCAGGGGTCCGTTTGTGTGTGCGCGCGTGCACGCGTGTGTGTGTGTGTACGCATTATTTCTCATAGTACCTAGTCCATAATAGATATGCAATGACTCTACGATTAATGATGGGATGACAACATATAAATGTATGGCCTTGCTCCCAAGGTATTAGCTTCCTTCTCAGATGTATAAAAATACGAATCTTCCTTATAGAGTGGGCGAGGGAGACTGAGGCACATGGGGAGGAGAGAGGGAGGAAGATGGCTTTGCACAGAGTCTTGAATGGAAATTTGCATGAAACCCAGGACTCTGGTGCTCAGTCTGCAATTTTGTGGGGTTTCACTTAAAGAATTCAGCCCCGGATCCCCAGATCTTTGGGAGAAATAACCAATAGCAGAGTAGCCGGAGCATGCTGCCAAGCAATTGAGTGGTACTCATTACAGTTCAGAGCAATAATAACAATTATGATAATAATGATGATGGTGATGGCCATGATACTGATGCTTATGGTTACGACAACAATCTAATAATTAGCAGCCTCGACTGAGCCTGTCTCCTAGGTGGCAAATCCTCCACGGGGTCAGTAGGAATCTGTTTCCTTTTACTGTTGGGGGGAGTTATCCTGCTATCCCACTGGCTATATCGCCATGACCCCAGGCTCCCTAAGCCACGGGACGGGTCAGGAAGGCTGGCCAACAGCCTCCTGGCTGGCAGAGGGGAGGGAAGTCCTTTCCAGTCCCTTTAGTCTTGACTGAAAACACAGTGAGGGTTCCTGAGTTCTCCTATAAACGGTAATGATAACACAATTATCATGCAAAACAAAAATTAAGTTTAATGGTGCAAAGCCAGGGTGTACTGGAGAGGTAATTCATATTAATTATGTTTGGATTAAAAGCTTATTTCTTTTGTTAGCATCCGCAAGTAGCAACTTAGCTGTTAGAAAAAAAAAGTCTGCATATAATTACGGCCTCTTCTGGAGGAGCAGTGTTGGACTTAATGGGGCATCCCTACTCTCTTCAAGCTCCTGGAGAATGGTAATAGTTCACATTTTATGAAACACAGAAGAAATAAATTACAGATTTAATGATAAGAACTATTTGGGCTCATAATGAAATCTGATTGGCCAGTTAATCCATCGAGACCCTCAGATGTGAACCATCCAAAAGGGGTAAAGATGATGAAAAATGAAATTAAATGGAAAAACCTTCACCCACAGCTTCTTTTGGGGAAGCTGGGGAAGCAAAGAGCAGGGGAGAAGCCCTGGGGCCTGGGGTAGGGGAGAAACATCACTTTCCCTGGGTTTGGGGAAGGCGGAAGGAGTGAAGGAACTTCCTTCCTGCCCCCCGCCCCTGCCCCCCGGTTTCCCATGGAAATGAAGCCGGGACACTTTCTGTGGGAAGAAAGGGACAGGACAGAGGAAGGAAGGTGATTTCTCCTGGTGAGAAAGCTCCTGGGATTCCCCACCCGGGCCTTGCCCTAAACAAGAAAGACAAAGACAGATGAAGGCTAATTGGAGTTGGCTGAACTAATACCAGTTTTTGACACTCAGGAAATATTTTGCTCGGGGAGTAAGGTCAAGGTCTCTGTTTCTCAGTTCAGGGGGCTCAGTTGTGGGCTTGAGGCACGTTCCCATGAGGGACTTGACACAAAGTCTTCCTGCAGGGCCAGCTTGGCCTCTGCCTGCTCCTTCTTGCTCTGCAACATCTTGGGAAATAAGCCCACCTCCACGGCTTCGAGCTTGGTGAAAGCTTTTAATTGTATTTTGAGAGGCAGCAGGGGCACAGCAGAAAGAATCTGGGCTGTGGATTCAGACAGGCCTGGGTTCCAGTTTTTGCTCCAATATTTATATGCCTGATGACCTTGGACGGACTGCTCCCCGTCTCAGGTTCCTCATCTGCCCATGGTTATGGTAGGAAGCTTCAACGAGAATAACATGTGTGAGAATTAAACATTGCATAGGGCTCGAGACCTGTTACATGCTCGGAAAATGAGAACCATGACCATTGCTACTTCTACTGTTGCAAGTATGAGAAGAGCTTCTTGTCCTGGGCACGGCCTGCAAATCAGCACGTGCCCACAAGCCCATGGGGAAATCAAAGAAATCACGTGAGAAGAATTTAAATGACCTTGCAAGGTCTCTGAATCCTCAGGTCATTGACAGTGCCATCTCCCTGCCAAGGCAAGGTCTCCCTAGATTCCATACACGTGGGAAGTCCATGAAAGACTCATTTTTGATGTCAGGAGGATGGAACAATGTGGACACTGGAGCGAAAGGAGGCTTCTTGCACGTCAGGTCACCTGCTGTCCTCATCAGCAAGCTCCGCACTGGTGTTCACGGTAGCTGCTTCCTCTGGGGTGAAAGAGACATGGGTATGGCATGACGGTGACAGCATGGGGAGGGAAGGGCACTCATGGTGCTAATTCCCCTGGATCTTTGCCATCTGGTCCTAATGCCTTCGTGGAGGGAGATGGAAAAGTAAATTCCGGGAGCCCCATATTATCAGACAAGGCAGATCTCAGCTCAGGACACGGCACCATGGACCATGACGTAGTGCTGCGCTCCAGGAATCTCTGAAAGACCCCAAAGGGTCCTGTGGATTTCTGGGGAATGCTTGCAGGGCCCTGTGTCTCAGGCCCTCTGTGGCTCTGCTCTTGTCCTGAGTCTCCTTGGAATGATCTTCGTCTCCCTGCCTCGGTGGTCTCACCACAGCCCCTCTTAATGGTCCAAGCTGGAGGGATCTTGGGTATCACCTGGTCCTGCCCCCTCGCTGCACAAATGGGGAAGCAGATAAAACCCACAAACAATGCCCAGCGCAGGGCCTGCCATAGGCTGGTACTCAATAAATGATAGTTTTCTCTTTTATTTGAGTAACTTGCCCAAGATCCCATAATGGCCAGGCTTTTTATTATTTTTTAAGACTTTCTTTAGGGCAGTGTTAGGTTCACAGCAAAATTGCGAGGAAGGTACAAAGATTTCCCATTGACCCTCTGCCCCCTCACATGCACACTTCCCCATCATCAACGTCCCCCACCAGAGTGGTACACGTGTTATAACTGGTAATCTACATTGACATGTTATTATCACCCGAAGTCCATAGTTTACACTACAGTTCACTCTTGGTGTTGTGCATTCTATGGGTTTGGACAAATGTATAATGACATGTATCCATCATTATAGTATCACACAGAGTAGTTTCACTGCCCTAAAAATCCTCTGTGCTCTGTATGTTCATCCTTCCCTGCCCCAACCCCTGGCAACCACTGATCATTTTACCGTCTCCTAGTTTTTTCTGTCCCAGAATGTCATATAGTTGGAATCATACAGTGTGCTGCCTTTTCAGATTTTCTCTCACTTAGTAATATGCGTCTAAGCCTCCTCCGTGTATTTTCATTGCTTGATAGCTCATTTCTTTTTAGTGCTGAGTAATATTCCATTGTCTGGATGCACCAGAGTTTATTGATCATTCACATACTAAAGGACATCTTGGTTGCTTCCAGGTTTTGGCATTTATGAATAAAGCTACTGAAAACATCCTGGTTTTTTTTGTGGACATAACTTTTCAGCTCCTTTGGGTAGATACCAAAGAGCATGATTCCTGGATTGTATGGTCAGAGTATGTTTAGTTTTGTTAGAAATTACCAAACTCGCTTCCAAAATGGCTGTCCCATTCTGTATTCCCACCGGCAGCGAACAGAAGTTCCTGTTGCTCCACATTCTCACCATCATTTGGTGGTGTCAGTGTTCTGGATTAGGGCCATTCTCATAGGGGTGTAGTGTGTCTCATTGTGGTAGCTCCCAGTGTTTGAGCACCCAATGTGCCAAACAACATGCTGGTACTTTTATGTACACTGTCACATTTAATTCTCATCAAAACCCTTAAAGTAGGTATCATTTTTGATTTTACTGAAGTGGAAAGGAAGGCTCAAAGAAATTAACTCATCTGACCAGATAACTTGGGGTCTCCTGACTCCCGGTTTGGAATTCTCTCTACTCTACTACATAGCTTCAGGATTGGGGACAACTGTTTTCTCTTATTTTTCAGTATAAGTAATTTCAGTATAAGTAATTCAGTATAAGTAATTTACCAAAAGTCCTCTGATGCCTTCTCTAAGTGGACATTTGATTGTGCTGCCTTTGACTTTCCCCCTTGTTCATTAAACTACAGTTACACTAACCATAGTCTCTCCTAGTTCTTCCACATCCAGGGTAACACACCTTGCTCTTCCACCCCAGGGCTTTTGCACTGCATCCCCTCTGCCTGGCACACTCTTCCCTCCAGGTCCCCACATGGACCCCTCCCTCAGTAAAGAAGCACCCAGCACCTCTCCAGTTACTTCCTGTCCAATGCTCTGCTTTACTCACTTCACATTACTTACCTCTATCTGAAATTTCCTTCGACGTTTAAGAATATAAACTCCGGAAGGCAAGGAGTATGTTTTGTTAACTGCCACGTCCATAGGGTTGAGATGAGGGCCCGGCATGGAGTAGAGACTCAATACATCTTTGCAGAAGGAATAAACGAAGCCCAGTTCTGACTCCATGTCCATTTCCAGTTGGGCTTCCCTGTCCTCCTCTTGAATTAGTTCCTCTTCTTGCAGCTGCACAGCCCCCTGTGTGTGTAGGAGCTCACACCTTTGCACAGAGGTAAGTAACAAGCAGAATAACAGCACATATTGCCACTCTGCCCTCCCTACTTGCATGCCCAGTGGCTGGGGATGCCGTCTTCGGCAGCAGTAAAAAGTGATGATCTGGCTGCCTGGGACAAATGCCCTGCTTTTTCGTTAAGGTCCGGGTGTTGGGAGGCTGCACTCTGGCTGAGGAGGGAAGAGGCAGGGCTGGCGGGTGCACACCCCACACTTTCCTTCAGCCCTTGCTCTCTCCTGCTGCTGCCCAGGCAGCCCGTCTTGCTGTGATGTCACGCAGCACACCTGAGGGTGGAGGTGCAGGGCCGGGACATAAGGGTGAGTGAGGACAAGGTCTTCCTTGAAGAAGTGACCTTCATCTCCAGACTTTCTATGGGTCCTCAGACCGCTGGATTAAGCTGTCACGTTTCCACACATGGAGACTTTCTGGTGCTGGTGGAGAAGGAGGGAGGGAAGCCCAGGAGCTTTGGCAGCTCTCAGTCCCCAGAGGATAACATCAGCCACATAGTCAAGGGCAGTATCGAGTTTCGGGCTGGAGACAGACTCTGGGAGCCTGGCAGCCTGGGTTTGAATCCCAGCTCTGCGTCTTGCCAACCATGTGACCTTGGGCAAATCACTTGAGCTTTCTGTGCTGGTTTCCCCATTCGTAAAAATGGCCTAAGAAATGAACTTACCTCGGGGCTTTTGGTAGGAATTAAATAAATTAATATTTCGAATGTGCTTAGAACAGTGGCATGTGGTAAGTGCTATCTAACTATTTGTTAGTTAGCAAATAAGTAAACAAGTAAAAATTATCACCATTAGACCTCCCACAGGGACGCTATTATGCAGTTTATACAACACTCTCCCATATAGGATGCCATTTGATCCTGTCCCTGTAATGGTGGGGAGTTTATTCTTTTCTTTCTTTTTTTCTCTGTCAAATGAGGAAACGGATGGGAAGTGGATTTGTTTGTATTGAATGCCTAAGTTTGATAAGTCCCTTACATATTTCTTTAGTCTTTATAACAGCTGTGTAAAGTAAACATTATTATCCCCATTTTATAGATTTGAAAATTGAGGCTCTACTTCTGAGTTCCATTCCAATAAAAGCAGGATCTGAGAAGGAAGGAAATCTGATATTCCCCCTCACCTCAGGCTGGCAGCTCCTCCCCTTGGGGTGTGTTGTGGGTGCACTGTCCATATTTATTTGTGTCTGTGGCAGAGCTGTCAATTCTGTTCACTTAACCTATCAAAAAAACTCAAGCAGGTAAATTCTTTTCCAACTACCAAGCTCTTGGAGAATGAGATGCACAAACAGAAGAAAGGAAACTCTCTTTAAGCACATTTATGATTTGCCTTTCTCAAAACAATGGGTCTCCTGCTGGCACAGTGATGCCTAGGCTGGCTTAATAAAGAGACTCATGCCTGGACCACAAAGGGCAATTCCTTGGCCATGACATTGTAGGGAAAGGCAAAAGAAGAGATGGCCTCAGTGAGTGAGGGAAGGTAAGACTGCAGAGGGGAGCTACCTCTCTGGCTACATGTGAGAAACCTCTGCAATAGATGACCAACACTCGTTGAAATATTACCAAACACTTGAGGAGAGCCATCAAAATGAGAGAGAGATGATAAAATAAGTTCTTACCTAAAAGGAAACGTAAATAATAGAGCCATCAGTGCAGGCCTTTAAAACAATTATATTTGATATCCTTAAGGAGACAAAAGAGGATGTTATATCAATGAAACAAGAACAGGAAATTATGAAACAAACACATTTTTTAAACAAAAGACCATGAGGAGAGCTTAGAAATGAACAAATGATTGCTGTTGAGCAGAATGGATATAGATAAATATTTATTAAGGGATCACCAGGTGCTGGGTGCTGGGGTACAAAGATGAATGAAAGCAGACATGTCTATGGACTCATTAACAAGAGAGATTTAAAACTGAATATGATGTTACCAGAGCCCGTGATGGGTTGGGATGGGGTTTTACTTAATCAGGGAGATTAGAAAAAGCTTCCCCAAGGAAGTAACAACTGAGCTGAGATCTCAAGGATCAGTGGGATCTAAACAGGCAAAAAGGGAGGGTGAGAGTTCCCAGTGGAGGGGGCAGCCTTGCAGATGCACCAATAGAAGAGAATGAAGGCAGGCCAGGTGGGTGGGCCTGAGAGAGAGCAAGGGCCTTGGAGGAGCCACCGTTGGGGACAGGCAGAGGGGGTAGCAGATCATGCCAACAAGGAGCCATTTTAAGTTTGGACTTGAAGCAAACTTTAGTCAGGAAGGTAGGAAAAAATATCTTATGGTTAAAAGAGCTTGAAAACTCTTCTCCCATAGCCCAGTGTTCAGAATATTTTTGCTCAGAGAGAAAATGCAGCTTTCAAGTTTGAGAAGAAGAGTTGTACTATCACTAAGTTCACAGTCAGCATTTGGCTGAGCACGGGGGAAGTGAAACCACCCACAGAAATCAAGTGACAGTAACATCGAGAGACGGGGCAACTGGGGATGGCAGATGGGAATTAGACTACACTGAGGCTGGAGAGTCAAGTAGGTCATGTGTACGCTGGGGTCACACAGAGCCGGGCAGTGGGGAGAGGAAAGGAAAGCAACCTCAGAAAGAAGCAGATACAGTATGAGAAGGAGGGAGGGGGTGATCAAGGGAGACAGAGGGAGACAAAGAGAGACAGACAGAAAGGGAAAGATAGATAGATGATAGATAGATAGATGATAGATAGATAGATAGAGAAAGAGAGAGAGAGAGAGAGAGAAACACTTAATTCATGATGTCTTTCTCATACTCTGTTCCTGTGATGCTTGCCCAGCTCCTTAAGTTTGCATGAACTTCCTTTTAAGGTTCTGCATGTATTCTTACCACTAACCTCTATTTAATCTCCTGAGAAAAGAAAGAAAAATAAAGCTATTTCTTACTTAAAGTGAATAAGTCAAATCTGAGATTTATAATAGTGGTCGTCAAAGAAGGAGCTTGACAGTCTCCCCTGACAGCAAGTGTAGGTGCAGAAGAAAATACTGCCTGGACGATACCCATCCCCTTAGGTGGTTAAGAGTAATCTTTAGGGAAAGAGAGGAACTGAAATCTGATAATCCCACAACCTTTATAGTCAGTTGCATATCAATATGTCAGCTATTTTGCGTAGTGTTCGGTTTTTACTACAAAGTATAAGTTCAGTCATTACTAACAGGCTTTTAACATCTTCTTTATGAAGACACTAGAAGAACTTTTTGAAGTGTTGCTATAGATGAGCATTTCTACATATCTACATAGAAATGAAATAAGAATGAGGCTTGCAAAGTAGGAAGTCCTTGCTAAGACACAAGTGATATAAGAATTGGTCACTATCTCAGGATTGGCTGGTTAGAATATGGGAGATGTGCTCTTGTTGAGCCCTTTACTATCTCTAAGGAAAGGCTAGCTCTGGGAGGAGCAGGCCCTCCCTGCTTTTTAAGATGTCAAAACATCATGAAATACAGAAAATCAAAACCATGATTAATATAGTTATGTAGAGATATTTCAGAAGGGTGTACCCAGATTGACTCCTAAAGTCAATATTTTGGAGACCAAGGTGGGCAAAACCAGGTGAGCAGTTCCTCATAAAGAATTCTGTCTTTATTGTATCAATCAGGGTCTTGTCAGGAAAACAGAAACCAACCTAGGTATTTCAAAAGAGGATATTTAATACAGGGCATAGATTACAAAGATCTTAGAAAATCAAAGAGCAAAAAAGGAGAGCTGAAGGTAAGTCAGAGATTAGATTTCCAGAACCTAAGATCATAGAGGGTGAATCACAGCTTCAGAAGCTGGAATATTAGAAGAAACAGTATCAGAGGAAGGAAGGAAAGAAAGGGGAGTGGGGTGTGGGGGAGAGGGGAGAGAGAGAGAGAGAGAGAGAGAGACAGGAAATGGGAAACAAAGACATTTCCTCTCTCTTCATATCTTGATTTTCCTGTCAGTTTGGCAAAACCTAACAGGAAGCCCACAGCCAAAGGAACCTGGGAAATGTAGTTTGCAGACTTCCAGCCCCATTATCCTAGAGGGCAGTTGTGGGACTGAGAGATAATAAGCAAAAAAGCTTCCACACATAAAGCTCAGTTTTGTTTGGGTTCAGTTTTGTAAAGATCTTCACGATTACTAATTATTATTATGAGGCTCTTATTCTAGTCTCAATGGATCTTTCAAATAATCACTTCAACCCATACTTTCCTCTAAATTAATCAGTAGTTTGACTAATCAGTGTGATTATTTAAGGCCAAGGTACTCTAAAGGAGGACACGTACAAATAAGTTTTGAATGACTCCAATGAAAGAAAAACGCAGGTGTACAAAGAAGTTTTTAGCAGTAAACCTTACTGTAGGAAAAGAAAAAACACCTGAAATCAATCTAAATGTTTAATAATACGTGATGAGCTAAGAGAATTTTAGTGTATTATTTTGACTACTATGTAGCTATTACAAATAATAAATGTTGGCATTATGGAACAAAATCTATTCTTTCAACCAATATATATTGAGCGCCTAGTAGGTGCTGGGCACCGTAATTAATGATTGGCATAAAAAGACAAATGGGGCTTGGTTCCTTGCTCTTACGGTGCCTATAATCCCATGGAAGAGATGGCCTTATAAACATGAAACAGTGTTTACAAATTACAGAAGAAATGAGAATGGCAAATTTTTATATATCCAAATTTTGTATAATGAACGCGTATTATATGTATAATAAAAGTAGTAAATTCTTGTAATACAGTTTTTTACAACTATGTAAAAATATATATATAATTATTGGAAGAGAACACAAAACAGTGAAAATCTTTGTGTTAGGGTAATCCTTCTGTGATGGTTAGTTTTATGCGTTTACTTGGTCAGGTTCTCACATCTGGTGATTTCATCAAACACTAATGGTGGGACTGCTGTGGAGGTATTTTGTAGATGTGATTAACATGTAAGATTATTTGAATTTATGTAAAGGAGATGATCCTTGATAATGTGGGCGGGCCTCATCCAATCAGTTGAAGGCCTTAGGAGCAAAAACTGAGGTTTCCCAGAGAAGCTTTGCTTCAAAATTGTAGCATTGACCCCTGCCTGACTTTCCAGCCTGCTGGCCAGCCTTATAGATTTCAGACTTGCCAGCCTCCGCAGTTGTGTGAACCAATTCCTTAAAATATACTTCTTTATTTCATATATATTATTATTATTTATATTATTTAATATATATTCATATATGATATTTTATTATATATATTATATTTTTACATATTATATATTATTTCATATATATATCTATGAGAAATGCACACACACACAAGTATTTCCCATTGGCTCTGTTTCTTTGGAGAACCTGCACTGATTCACCTACTAAACTTTTTTCTTTTAAACAGTCCTTAATTTAATGTTGGTTTTATCATGCATCATTTCTTTATAGCCTCTTCTGTCCTTACTGTCACTAGACTCCTCTTTGGTTATCTTTTCTCAGCCCTCCAAGAACTTCTACCTACGGTTGGTCCACAGATTCCCAAAGGCTGTACAGGCTCTAATGGAGGTGAAGGCTGGAATGTATTAGCTTGCGTGGTGTCTTTTTTCCCTTCGAACTGGCTGCCGGTCAGTGGGTCAATGCCAATGGCTGCTGTCAGTCTCAAGGCCAAAGCAGCTCCATGAACTCCTCTGTCGGCCCTTCCTTAGATCCCAGAGAGCTGTGCTCCCAGCAAGGAATGGGTGTCCGTTAAGGACAGTCCTTTAGTCTGGCTGAGATTAGCACAGATGTCCCAGGAGCACTGGTGAGTGTGCTGCCTTTGGCGTTCTTTCATCTCCATCCTGCCTAAAAGGGGATTGAAGAGTGACATCTAACTGTTCAATTCTCCAGCCCAAAGCATAGTCTGTATTTCTTGAGAGGTACAGACACTGTTGAAAGGATACAGACTCTGGGGACAAAACACTGGATTTCAGTCTCCACTCAACTACTGGCTGTGTGACTATATCCAGGTTACTTAACCTCTCTGTGACTCAGTTTCCTCACCTGTAAAATGGGGATGCTAATTCAACCAAACCTGCAGGGTTGTGGTGAAGATATCAAATAGAATGTGAATTTCCTAGGGCATAGCAAGGGTCCCACAAATGGTAATTGCTATTTCTATATGCCTGAGCTTGAGGGTAGACTTTGGGAAAAGTTTTTGACGCATGTCAACCACCTAATAAGTAGAGACCCTGGTCCGTCCCCACCTTCCAGATCTGACTGAGGATAAAGAAACCACTGTCAAAGCACACTGAACCCTCAAAAGAAACATGGATTTTATTGTCATTTAATGCTAACATGTTAGCAAAGATAATAGATTAATCAAGCCTACAAATAATTAGGGAAAAATTTACCATCACCCAGAAATTTTGTTTTGCAAAATTTCCTCTTTGGCCAGAAGGTATGCAGACAGTAAATAAATAGCCTTCCCCCACCCCCTCTACTTGGCATCTTATTTATAATTAACTTGGGGAGGTGGGCAGGTGTCTATTTGCACTACAACAGCCAGATTTTTCAAGGCCAAGGACTCAACTCCTTAGCTTTCACGTACCTGCATGGGGATTATCCACCTGATGAAGCATCTTCTGGGAAATTTTTAATCCAAAACGGGCTCTCTCCTAGCACCCCCTCTCCCTGCTCTCCTTCCCTCAGCCCTCACCCCGCTGATGTGTGCTTAGGAAATGCAAAGTAATTTTAAAATTCGCTGGAGCAAAACACCATTAGAATGGTTAAGTCTGCTGCCAAAAATAAAATCAGCTAATGCATTTCATATATTTAGATTTCCAAAATTAAGTTGAAATGATGCTTTAGTTCATCCAAAGTTTGGGCTTTATACACATCACCCCATATCTCTGCTAATTGACCCTACTTTTTTTCTGGCAGCGATAAATTTGATTTTCTTGTAACCTTTTCCATACCCCAGGGTGATGTTTTTACTCTCTCATCCTGCCGAAGCGAGGTCACGAGCCCTGCTGAAGATGGTGGAGAAGAAACGCCTCTGTGTTGGGGAGAAGAAGACAACAAACAGAGCAGCTCTGTCTCAACCAAGGCTCCTCCATTCTTTAGTCCCTCTACCAAGCCTGGCCAGACAGTGAGGGGCCTAGCTGGGGAAAGGGGACCCAGTAAAACCAGGGGCGGGCACCAAAAGAGATACAATCAAGACTCCAAAGATATGCTGCTGCCTTCAAAGAGCTCAGAGTCTCTTTGGAGAGACAAGATTAGCGTGGCAGTATAACACACATCATAGAATAAAATTAATTGCCGAATGGGGTGGCATAGACTCTAAGGAGAAACTCCAGGGAGCGACCATCTGTGAGGACGGGGTTTGTCTTCATGATGGAGGAAGCATCTGAGTTAGGAGCAGGCTAGATCGTGGGAAGTGTGTGTGTGGGGGGTGTTTCTGGTGAAAGAGTCAACCGGAACAAATGTGTAGAAATGAGCAGGTGTAGACAAGAGAAGTCAGCCTATCTGAAAGAGCAGTACTGTGGAAGGGAGTTGTCGGAAATACAGGTGTGCTAAGACTCTTTTGGTTGCAAGCAACAGAAAACAATCTGATCTACTTTAAGAAAAAAGGGGAATTTATTTTAAGACTACAAGGGAGTCTCCTGGGACCCGAGACAAGAAGAGTCCAGCTCACCGCAATTTGAACTTGGACATATTAATATAGTTTATGGTATATTTTTATCCTTATAATTTTACTTCTCCATCTTTCCTAACTTATTTTTTTATATTTCTTTAAATCTCAAGAAAGAGACCCATTTGGATAACACATTTTGTACCATTATGTTTTCTTTCTTTCTCCTTCTGCTGACTAACTGGTATTTCCTACTCTTTTAATATATTAGGAAAATACTGCAAGCATCTTATCTTGTAGTCAACACAAGACTTCCTTTACATGGTATTGAAATTCAGCCTTTGTTTGAACAATTGGGAGCTCATTGCTTTGTAAGTCATCCCATTTCATTGTGAGCTGAGCTTGTTAGCAAGTTGACTCTAAAATTATAATGATTTAATTGTAGGATCCCCACTTGTTTATACTTTACATCAAAAGAGAGCTTTGAGTTTGTCACTCTTCTGCTTAAGCTCCCCAAATGGTGCCCAATCACCTTATAAGTTTAGAAAAAAAAGAAAAGAAAGGAAGGGAATTTTTTTTTTTTTTTTAAATACATCTTAATATAGTTTTTTTTTGGCTTTGGGTTTTTCTTTTTTTTTTTTTTTTAACCCCACATTTGTTTATTTATTTATTTTATTTTGGCTGTGTTGGGTCTTCGTTTCTGTGTGAGGGCTTTCTCCAGTTGTGGCAAGCGGGGCCCACTCTTCATCGCTGTGCGCGGGCCTCTCACTACCGTGGCCTTTCTTGTTGCGGAGCACAGGCTCCAGATGCGCAGGCTCAGCAATTGTGGCTCACGGGCCCAGTTGCTCCGCGGCATGTGGGATCCTCCCAGACCAGGGCTCGAACCCGTGTCCCCTGTATTGACAGGCAGATTCTCAACCACTGCGCCACCAGGGAAGCCCCGGGAATTTGTTTTAAGGCTATGAGGGAGTCTCATGGGACCGAAGGACTCACGGGTGCAAGGAAAATCGTACCAGGACCCAGGAGGCTCTTATTGTGCCTCTGGTCTCCAGTTCTCTGAATTTGTTTTTGCATTCTTGGGGCAGATAATCGCTGCCCTCAGCATCTTTTCTAATTCCCTTGCAGCCTACTGGCTGTTATTCTGCCTCAATTCCAAATTCCTGGGAGAGAGAGAACCCAAGTGGTCTAGGTCTGGTCCAATCAATTATGATGGGGTGGGAGGGTTCACATAGCACAAGAGAAAACAGAGCTGCTGGTGCCCCTCCTGTGGGTGGGGGGTGGGTGGAGCAGCTCTAGAAAAGGAGGAAAGAATTGATCGGGTAAGTGAATAAAATGGGCTAAGACAGGCCTCCTGCCATTCGATTCTTCCAGTCTTTGAGGAAAATCGCGTGAAAATATTTGAGTTGGCTGGGGTTCTAGGGGGCTACCTCACTTTCCACGAATATTGAAAAATGCAGATTTTTAAAGCAGAGGAATTGCATTGTGATCACTCACTTCATAAAGGGGATTATTCACTTTGGGGGAGATGTACCAGGATTCCTTTCCACTTCAAATATTTTTCCCATTATGCCTCTAATCATGCTCATCTCCTCTGTACTGTGTCTGCTTCCCTTGATTTGGGGACCTTCCTTCAGCGGGATCCAGGATCCCTCCCCTGGCACCCTCACTGCTGGCAGGACCTGGGAGGAAGTGATGCTCATGGCGTTTGGCCAATGGCTGCCCACCGGCTAGAGCGTGAGCTTCCCCAGGGCAGGGATAGGCCCTCGGCTCCTTTGTACCTGTCCAGTGTCTGACTCAGTGCTGGTCACCCGGCCATGCTGATGAACACTTACTGAGCTGCATGAATAAAGCCAGTTTCCAGATATAAGTAATTCCTAGCCAAGGAGTAGCTGAAGGAAAATATAGCTTTATTGTAAGCGAGGGAAATAGGCATAAGTCCTTTCCTGCAAAAACATTATATATGGCACTGCTTCTTCTGGTTCTGCCAGCAGGTCTCTTAGGGGCTGGATGACCCCAGCTCCTGTTTAGTCTCAGGGCGTACTTGGACTTGATCCACCTCACATAGGGCCCTGAAACCTTATTTACGTCCCCTTCCCAAAGGGGAGCCTTGTGCCCGTCAGACCCAGGTGCCACCACCTCCCTTTGGGAAAGACAGGAAGCTGCCTCTGGTCACCAGAGAGAAAAACCTCACCCCTTTCATGGAGGTCTTGAGGATGCTGGGTAGCAAGGAGGAGGACCGGCCACCGTCCACCTCCGGCCCCCACGCTCAGCCCTCTAAACAGAGCCTGAGGTGAAAGTCTGTCCAGGGGACGGCCCACCCCGGCGAACTCCCTGCCTTGGATGTGAAGAAGGCGACAAATGAGACAAAATGAAAAATATAATGATGCATATTATATTAATCAACCTCCCTTTTTCTGACACCATAAATCTTCTCTTTAAACTCCTGGTGGTGATTGCATCATCTCCCTCTCTCCTCGAAACAGCACAGATTAAGATAAAGTGATGGTGCTGTGTCAAAGAGAGCTTTACTGCCACACTTGGGATACGAAGAGAGAGGTTAATTTATCATCACTGGGGAGAACTGACAGAAGAGAGATATACTACCGAAAGGGGGTTTAGCACAGGCCCAAGAAACTTCACACTATTTTTACCATCTGTCACATGCTCTAATAAAGCAGGGCAAAATATGAAGAAAGGAAAAATGAACTATCAAACACTGATGTAATGCAGCCCATAAATCTAATTTAATTACTTTGCATGGAGACAGGTCCTCGAGTCTGTGTGAATATACTGGATTTTCTTGGCAACTTAACAACTAAGTGTTTTAATAACATCACACTATAATTTATTCTGCTTGAAACACAAAACCCCTTTTGTGAGAGTTTCATTTTTGAGAACTGTTAATTTTTTCGGCTAATGTCAAAACTGGCGTAAATTCACATGTGAACTTGAAGCCTGACTGTGAAAAAGGCTTAGGTTACTGCCTGCCTTTTTATTGTTGGCACTTTTCCCCTCTTCTGCACGCATTAGAAATAATTGGGCTTTGTTGATGACTTAGGTGAGGAGAGTTGTCTTGCAATTAGATTTTAATATAATGACAAATGGTGTGTGAGAGGGAAAGCTTTGTAAAATATAAAGAGGTAAGAAAATGCAATGGGAAAAAATAAATTCCTCATTTTCCAGAACAACAGCCAAACCCAAAGGGCAGTATTCTTGGAACCAGGCTGTCCCCGGGACCATGAGAATTTCACTCCGGAGGATATAAGATCTCAGGGCCAAAAGGATGCTGGGAATGCAGGTCTGCCCTAGAGGGAGCCACTGGGAGCAGAAAATAAATCAAAAATAAAATTAATATTCATTGGGTGTCTTCCCGAATTTGGATGCAGTTACAGAAATTATTGTTAATAATGAAAGCCATATATCAAAGGTTATAAAATTCATCTGTGCTAGGACACTATTTTTTTAGGCTTTGTTCTGAACCATTAAAGATGACATATTGCATTTGTGTGCCTCTGTGTATAATAAGATACATTTAAGTATGATTCTAACCTAAACTGGCAATTTTGGCATTGAACCTGAGTTCTTAAATGGGAGCTGTGACACTACCGTCCAGAGGAGGTTAGGCTGAACTCATCTGTTCTCTCATGACCTCATTGGTAGGGCAGGATGGATGGGTAATTAATTTGTTAGATCATAAGTGCTTCATGTTGGGAAAATAAAACTCTCAGTCTCTTGACAAATTCAATTGAAATATAATTTGGGGGGAAAAAAAGGTAAAAAAAAAACCAAAACAAACTATTCCCCTCTACTCCTCCCCAAACCCCAAACTCTCACATGAAAAGAAAACCAAAATGTTGAGATACATAATCTGATGAAGTTCATTTCTTTATGCCTTTAGCAACACTTAATAAATCCTTACTACATGGAAATCTCTGGAGGACACACTTTGGGGGCCTTTGTAGTCTGGCAGCACAGATACACTAGACAGAAGAAAAACCTGTATTTACTACATTCTAAGAAACTTTAACTTGGTGGGTGATATCAGTAGGTCCATGGCGAGGGCAGATATAGAGCTGGTCGTGGTATGGACTTTGGATAAAACAGAAGTGATTCATCTGGAAAATTCTAACAAGTAGCAAACCCATCAGGAAATGGGCCACATACGCGTATTGTTGAATATTTATTGAGTGTCACTGGTGTTTTGCTATATGTTAAATATCTAGATGGATTCAAGGGCCTTGAAGCCAGGAAACCGAGGTGCAAAGGTTTTCACAGAAGTGCTTTCAAATAAATTTCCCCTCGTGCTCTTTTTTCCCTGAAGTTCACATTCCCCTGTTCAGACTTGGAAAACACTCAATTCTTGTGGTTTCTTGTTCTGTGGAATTTGTGTGGGAGAAAAATGTACAACCTTGAACTCTGAATGAAGCTCAGTGTGAAGAGTGGTGGTTTTCAGCTGTGCTATTTCAAACGCTCTCATTGGTATTTTTAAGGACTTCCCACATATTCGGTTACTGACCTGGGGCCTGGAAGAGTGAACATTAAAAATTAAAAAAAAAAAAATCAAACTACCAGCATTTTTACTTATGAAATGACTTGGTTATAGGCCAACTATCCAACAGCCTTAAAATTAGTGTGCAAATTGAGAGCTTGAAGGGTTTCTTTTTTGGCATTTTGATTTCCTCATCTGAAAAATGGGGCTATTAATACCTACCTCCTGGGGTGATTGTGAGGTTTAAATGTGCCTACGTAGGTGAAGCATCCGGTGCACTAAAATGATGGCTGCAATTATTATTTTATTATTATTATTTTGATTTTGCTCCCCCTCCTTCTCTTCCTCTGGCATTTCTAATCACCCCCCTCTCCCCTCCCCACCCCGTTAAAGTACATTTTTTTGCAGACCTGCTGGAATCCACTTCATTCAGCCTCCCCCTTCTGGCCCAGCTGCAGACTGCAGCTACGTCACTTAAAAAAAAAAAAAAACCTTCAAAATAGGGAATGTTAAAAAAAAAAGGTCAGGTGAACTCAGGGTGTTTTCTGGAAATGAACCTTACAAAGGACGCACTGGGCAGAAACAAAAAGAGCCCAAGCTCTGTGTGTGCTCTGCAGCAACAGAAGAAACTGCAAAGGAGTCCAGGTTCTCAGAAGTCCAGGAAAGCCTTTCCAATCAAGGCGGGTGGGGATGGGGAGTATCCCAGCAGATAAAAGGCCAGCAAAATTTATAGCGCTGCCTCCTTTAATCGGTAACTGTTAGCCTAAGTGCCCTGACGCAAGGTGAACTTGACCTTTCCTATAAAACCGTCCTACGTGAACTCTCCGTGCCACTCCGAGGCTCTTCATATTCTTCTTTTAACAGGTACCTTGCTTTAACCTTGCGGGTCAAGATGACAGATCATTTACATTAACAGATTCTGCGGGAACGTTGCAGGTCGAAGTTGGCAATGCATTAGCCCCAGGTGACCTGCGCAGCCAAGAGTGGGGACTTGAAAAGCCCAAACGGCCAACACCCCCGCGTGGTAGGAACGAAGTTTCAAGCAAGCACCTTCAAACCACATTGGTCCCTGTTGTGGAACCGAGAGAGGTTGAGTGAATCTTAAAGACTTGTCTCCACACCTTCCCGGGTTCCTTGTTAATGTATGTTTGGTTCATTCATGTATTCATTTAGGCATCAAACATTTGGTGCATCCTTATTGCGTGCCAAGCATTATGGCAGGTGCTGAGAATGCTAGGAAAGGGCAGACTGGCTCTGCCCTCAAGAAGCCCTGAGTGGACGAAAGGACACAGACACAGACTCCCTAAACCACAACATGATGTAAAGACCACGAGATGATCGGAATCTGAGCAAAGTTCTGCAGGAGCAGAGGACACCCTTACAGAGGAACCGGGGAAGGTTTCTAAGGCTACCTTTGGAGCTGGGGATAGAAAGATGAGCAGTATTTGTCCCAGGTACAGCAGTGGGAGGAACGGCATTTCTGGCAGAGGGCACAGCATAAGCGGAGACTAGGAAGTGACTAGTCGATAACTGATTGTGATGGCTTAGAGGCCCCCGTGGTCTGTGCTTTGCTGTTATGTAAGCTCACAGGCAGGGAGGAGGTGAGTAAAAGGGCCAGTAACTCTCTAGCTGTCCGGTTGCCTAGACCTTGTTCTTCAAGTCCAAGTGTCCAAGGAACAGAGAGATTGAGAAGCTCTGTTAGGTTCTGCCCATCTGCCATCTGCACAAGCACTGGTTCCAGAAGGTCTTGAGAATGTCATCTGACCTCCAGAAAGGGACCCTGCGGATTGCTGACCAAGCTTGGCAGTGTCCCTTTGGACAAGGAGGAGTTGGTTTTGATGTACCTGGAGGGCCTGAAAATCCCCACTCCTGGCCAGCACATTCCTGCGAACCAGAGCAAAGCACTTTGTTGAAGCATCATCACCTAGGTAACCCTGGGGAGAGGTCATGGTCACCACGACCATTTACTGCACACTCATCCTGGACCCACCACTGTTCTAAGTGCCCCACTGAGTCCTCATAACACACCAAGAGAGCAGGTCTATTATCACTTAACCAATTTTACTAAGGAAGAAACTGACGCAGACAGGTGGGGTGCCTTGCCCAAACTCACACAGCCAATAAGGACCAGAGCACCATTCTGACCAGCCCAGAGCCTGTACTCTCAACCAACTTCCCATATCCACCCAAGAGAGTGAAACAACCGGGACACACTTACTATGCTAGATGCTTCCTTTATGTACATCATCTCATGGTGTAATCAGCATGACAATTCTGCGAGACAGGCATCATTTTGCAGATGTGGAAACTGAGGCTCCGAAAGATTAAGTAACTGATTGTCAAATAGCCAGTAACTGATGAAAGTGGCATTTCAGCTTAGATGTGCCGGAACCTGAAAGCTGATGTCCTTTCCACTCTTGCATGCTGAATTTCCAAGAAAGAATCTCGGTAGCTGCTGCATCCTTTCCTGCCATTCAAGGAGGTAGGCATTTCACTGAACAACTTCTTCCCTCGTGAATGACCATCCAGGAAACTCCTCTCTGCTCCCTCTCTGGACTGCAAGGCTGATCTTTACTTCTAAGATGGCATATTCTGGACACTGGTGATTTTTGCCCCCCCGCCCAAATTTTTCCAAATAGGGTGAAGGCAAACTCCGTGCAGTTACTGTGAGTGAGTCATATATACAGGGGAACCTTATTTTAGTAGAACTCAAGAGCCAAAATAAAGTAGAGTTGTTCACCTTTAGAGAAGGAATATTCGTAAGCTACTACTAAGTAGGCAGCTCCTATAGTGTGTTTAGAGGGAGGATCAGCAAACATTTTCTGCAAGTGGCCAGACAGCAAATATTTCAATCTTGGCCGAACTTATACATGTCTTGCACATAATGTCATGTGTCTCTGTCACAACCATTCCATCGTGCACGGTAGTGCAAAAGCAGCCATGGATAATACGTAGATGAATTAGCATGGCGATGTTCCAATAAACCCTTATTTATGGACGCTTGTATGTGAATTTCACGTAATTTTCATGCGTCACAAAATATTCTTCTTTGATATTGATATTTTCCAACCGATCAAAAATATGAGAACTATTTTTAGCTCACGGGCCAGAACAAAAACTCACAGTGGACTGGTTTGACCCTTGGGTTGTCGTTGCATGGTTTAGTTTACAAAATTGTATTCTGTACTTGTTAGAAAATCGAGTGTGTAAATCAAAACACAAGCGACATCTCTTATAAACCACTTAAACACTCATCTACATTTTTGGAAAATCAATGCCTCATTAATTGAGTCCTTTGAATACATTTGCACCCTGGAGCCCACAGAAGGAAAAAATCATACTCTGTTGAAGAGAAGTTGACACTTTCCCCACAAGACAGACTGAAGAGGGATTTACGGTGATGTCTGGGATGACGCTGACCGCTTGCCTCCAGGTTTTTTTTCTAGGGGAACATTCTGTCTGAAGTGTTCATGACTCTAGATAAAGTGTTGTCTGGCCAATCTTTAGACTGATTTGCAATATCCCCCTTCGTTTCAAAGGCTTTGTCTTCTCATTAAGGACTTCACACTCATTTTCAAGGTTTTCCTCCATCTTTTTCAATCCAGATTGGAAAGATGCCGGGACTTCTCTGGCAGTCCGGTGGTTAAAACTCTGCGCTCCCAATGCTGGGGGCATGGGTTCGATCCCTGGTCAGGGAACTAAGATCCTGCATGCCACACCAGGCGGCCAAAAAAAAAAGATTGGAAAGATACTATTTCTGAAAGTTATTCAGTAGCTCTTGGGAGAGCTGCAGCAGCTCTTGGGACCTTGTCAAAGAAGAAACTCCAACAGCTGAAGGACCCTGGTCTTGAGATAGCTCAAAGAAAGAGCAAAAATTGGAATGTGAGAGAACTGTCCCTCTGAAGTCCTCTCCAGCAACGCTTTCTCCCCTCCATTCTTTGGCTTGTCCTGATGGCTGGCATTTTCTCTAGAATTCAGTGAACTAGAGCTCACGTTCCATAGCAGTAGTTTTGCTGTCTCAGCATCAACCCCCACAACTCCTTTCACCCCTCTTTCACCACTAATTTCTTGTTAACTTAAAAGAAGGGAGAGGACAAGCCTTCTTGGTCTCTGCTGTCCCTGGTAAAGACTTGCCCTTGTCCCGCTGATACGTGTAAGTGTTCAGGGAGAGACTTGGGCCCAGACGTGCCCCTCGAAGCACTGATCCTGGAGGACAAGCCTGGCACGGGGGCATGGGGGGCTGGCCATGGTGCTCTGGGATTCCGCCCACCCACCTCTTACCTGCGTGCCTCCTGCCCAAAGAGAAGACCCGCATCTCACTGGCCACAGGTGGAAGGGGTGACACGGGGCCCTGCTCTCTCGGGCATCTGTCCTGCTATAGGAAACCCAATCTATGCGAGGATGGCAGCACGGATTCATTTCTGCAAATCCCTCTCCTCTTCCCTCTGAGGGAGGGCTGGCGAGGGGATTGATCTCAGGTCAGAATTTGATTTTGGAACTGGAGCCTCTCTTTCTTCTGGGCCCCCCTGCTCTCTCTGCCCTAAGGTGCACAGGGCTGAGGGACAGGCAGGCGGGGTCTGATGCACCAGGACCGAATGATGAAAGATTCGAGCCCCTGGGACAGACTCAGGGGTGTGGCTGACTCCCCCTGGTTTTGGGAGCCAAGCACATTGATGGGGGTGCAGTGGGGATACATGAAGCTCTAGATCTTGGTTACACGTTGGGTGGGTGAGATGGATGGAGCAGAAAATAAGGGAGGAAAGATCGCCTTTTGTCATATCCCCTGCCCCAGTTACCCCTGCCTCTCACTGCCCAGGCCCTGCATGTTGCCTCTGTGTCTTCTCGCTGCTAGACTCCGCCAAGGAGGGGGGCTCTTTTGGGCTAATCCCGTTTGTAGGAAAGTGAACTCCACCTTTGGGGTATGTTTTGAGAGGTGTCAGGAGGCTCCTGTATCAGTCAGTCAATACCTCCGAAACACTGCATAACAACTACCCGAAACTCAGTGACATAAAGTAAACGCTCACTGGTTCTCATGACTCTGCAGGTCAGCTGGAGTTGACTGGGACCGGGTAGATCTAAGCTGGGCTTTCGTGGGCCTGCTTGGTTCTGATCCATGCATCTCTCATCTTCCTCATGGGACCAGTGGAGTAGCCTGGACACCTTCCTCGTATGGCAATGCCCAAAGTGCAAGGGCACAGGTGGAAATACTCAAGGTTCATTGGCCAAAGCAAATTATGTGGACAAACCCAAAGTCAAGAGGCTGGGAAACAGGACCTGCCCCAATGGGGGGCGGGGCAGGGCACTGCATCCTTATATCACAAAGACCACCCACACGGTGGTGGATGCAGGATCAGGGCCCCCAGTATAATTGATCATATTCCCCCGTCGAAATATCTTCCCCCAAGTATCTGTGGCATGGCTTAAAATCCCTGCTATTCAAATTACTCCTTTGCATTAAAATATTGTCTGCATAAGGCCCTAGTGAGGGGTAGAATATTTATGCCTAATGCCCTAACTTTTCAGCAGCCTTAGGCGATTAGTCAGCAGACACAGGGGTTCTGAGGGAGTGGGGGTCAGGACAGAGACATTCTGCAGGGCAGTTGGACCACACGAGGCCGGGTGGCTGGGGTCACCCTGCCCTGAACATTCCAGTCTTTTGCACCTGCCCACTCTTATTCTCATTCCCCTTGTTAGGAGAGAGCTACAGAAATTCTTCATCTTCCAGAGAAACACAGATCATTTCAGGTGACTAGAAGATCCCTAGGTTGGAAACATTCAGAAAACAGGAGATAACTTTGTATGAAACACATCCTCAGCTTTTCCGTGATGTCAGAATGTTTGTCTCTTTTTGTTTTCTGTTTGGGCACATGGAACACGTGAGGACGGGTGGGCGGCTGCGTGAAAGTGTGGAGGTCTGTGTTTGTATGCGTGCGCTTGTGTTCATGTTTTTGCCAATATGCCCGTCTCAGTGGCGCTCGGAAATCTGTCTTAGGCTGAGAACAGAAAGAGGTTTTCATTATTAGACAATATTATCACCAAATAGTTTTTTGTTTTTTTTAAAATGTGAGTTAAGAGGATTGGACTCCTTCTGAATACAGTTAAAAAGAGGACTGTGTGTATGTGTGTGTGTGTGTGTGTGTGTGTGCGCTGTGTATTGTGTGCTATGTGCCGTGTATTGGGGGTAGGGTGTAAATAGAGAGATGTCTTCACCCCACAACCTCCCAGGTTCTATTTCTGCTACTACCAAAATGAATTTGATAAATTAACTTAGAAATTATACAGTTGTAGAAAAACTGCACGTCTCAATTACACATGATTTCTAGTAGGTTCTCTCTATCTACGTATCCATCCATATATAATTTTCAGTCTATTTAGTACCTTGTACTGCCGATCTTCTTTTTCTTTTTAAATTTATTTTTATTTATTTATTTTTGGCTGTGTTGGGTCTTCGTTTCTGTGCGAGGGCTTTCTCTAGTTGTGGCGAGCGGGGACCACTTCATCACGGTGCGCGGGCCACTCACTGTCGCGGCCTCTCTTGTTGCGGAGCACAGGCCCCAGACGCGCAGGCTCAGTACTTGTGGCGCACGGGCCTAGTTGCTCCGCGGCACGTGGGATCTTCCCAGACCAGGGCTCGAACCCGTGTCCCCTGCATTGGCAGGCAGATTCTCAACCACTGCGCCACCAGGGAAGCCCCCTTTTTTTTTTAACAGATGCGGGATGGGGAGGGAGGAAGGGCTGATGTTCCTTTGCTGGCTCTAAGGCAACGCATCCTCCTGTATTTAAATTCAGTTGTAGTTCATAGCTGGGTAGATTGGTTCCTGGTGAACACACCACGCTCAGTGCTATCCCCTAAAAAACGTCAGAGTGTGTATGCATAAAGGAGATTGTAGATTAGGTTACTGGGAAAGGAAATGTACAAATGTACCTTTGCAAGAAGATGAACTGATGGCAGCAGCAAGTCGCTGATGAAGGCCGTTTGTGTAAGAGCAGGGCCCTGGCGCCCGGGGCCCATCTGTCTCTGCTGTCACTCTCTCCCTAGCTGCCTCTGCAGAAGGCAAGCAGCCCTGGGCTCCCTGTGTCTGTCTCCTGCCTCTGTCTCCTCCTCCCTCCGCGGGAATCCTGTCCCACTGGGCCCCAGAGGCATGCGCTCCAGTGGAGGGAAATTAGGAAGGGGTGGATAAGGTTGATAAAGGTCCCCTTTCCAAATCCCTTTTGCTGTAACCCATCTTGGCCGCTGCTAACCTTTGGCCAACGTAGCGACCAAAAGCCGCTCCCAGGAAATCAGTGTCTTCCCCCCGCCTCCAGGAGCCTGGGATGTTAAGACCCACTCACAGTGTGGGCCTTTGCAGGTTCCAGTTCCCTGATCTCGACACAGTGTTAAAGATGTACAAGGTACTCGTAAATATATAGCAACAGGGGTTGGCAGCTAAGAAGCAATTCTTTGCTCCTTCTGAATCCTCCCCTCTGTGTGCTACTCAGTTCTTTGGTTTTGCTCCTTCTTAAGTCTCTCTCTCTCTCTCTCTAGCCACACACACCAAAGTCTCATTCCACACCCCCCATCGCCTCTCCCTCCCATTGAAAGCAACAATAACCAACCACTCCAAACCCTCTCCGAGGTAAAGCACGCGAGTCCACCACTTATGCCATGCTCCACGCAATTATAAATTCTGTTAGATGGACAAGTTACGATACAGTTGTGCCTGTGCTCAGTAGAGTGTGGAATTCGCCTTTACCTTCTCAGCTAGGAAGTGGAAACACTGGAAAGTATGTGGGTACTTTACAGACGTGAGGGGAAGTCCCATGGCTTTCATGGTTCTCTCTGAGGTGGATGGAACCTTTCCAATGATCAGGGTTGCCGGCTAAATGGTGAATTTATTTTTACAGGAGAGTCGCTGTCCTTATTCACGCCTCTAAGTGCAGTTGCTTATGACGAGGCCCCCCTGTTATGCTGTGTGTGTTCAGGGAAGGATCTTCTCAAGGCTGATCTTCGTCTGTTGTTTCTGGTTTTACTGGGTCCCCATCTCTGCAGTAAGACGTCATCGTATGAAAGGGCTCCAGGGCGGTTTGGGAAACTGTGTTGCTGAGTGAACACTTCAATTAGCTCAGTGGTCAGGAAGTCTGGGGCGGGACCAAGCTGACTGGGGGAGCAGGGCATGAATGGGTCCATGTTGGTTGCACTTCAGAAAGTCCCTGCCTTCTGAGAACACTGCCTTCTGGCAACAGTCCTATACTGGAGGCAACGACCTTTCTTTCTTTCTTCTTTCTTCCTTCCTTCCTTTCTTTCTTTCTATCTTTCTTTCTTCCTTCCTTCCTTCCTTCTTTCCTTCCTTCCTTCCTTTCTTTCTCTTTCTTTCTTTCTTTCTTTCTTTCTTTCTTTCTTTCTTTCTTTCTTTCTTTCTTTCTTTCTCTCTTTCTCTCTCTCTTCTCTTTCTTTCTTTCTTTCTTTCCTTTCTTCCTTCCTTCCTTCCTTCCTTTCTTTCTTTCTTTCTTTTTTTTAAATGTTTATTTTATGTTGGAGTATAGTTGATTTACAATGTTGTATTAGTTTCAGGTGTACAGCAAAGTGATTTAGTTATACATATACATATATCTATTCTTTTTCAGATTCTTTTCCCGTATAGGTTATTACAGACTACTGAGTAGAGTTCCCTGTGCTATACAGCAGGTCCTTGTTGATTATCTGTTTTATATATAGTAGTGTGCACCTGTTAATCCCCACCTCCTAATTTATCCCTCCCCCCACACCTTTCCCCTTTGGTAACCATAAGTTCATTTTCTAAGTCTGTGAGTCTGTTTCTGTTTTGTAAATAAGTTTATTTGTATCATTTTTTTAAGATTCCACATATAAGTGATATCATACGGTATTTGTCTTTCTCTGTCTGACTTACTTCACTTAGTATGATCATCTCTAGGTCCATCCATGTTGCTGCAAATGGCATTACTTCATTCTTTTTTATGGCTGAGTAATATTCCATTGCATGAATGTACCACATCTTCTTTATCCATTCATCTGTCGATGCACACTTAGGTTGCTTCCATGTCCTGGCTATGGTAAATAGTGCTGCAATGAACATCGGGGTGTTCAATGACCTTTCTTCAGCTTTGCAGATGGACAGACTGAGGCCTGGTTGTTGGGATGATGGGGGGTCAGAAGGCCCTGTGATCAGCCCTGTAGACAATGGAACCAGAAGTTCTGCTTCCAGCCTGTGCTCCGGCCTCTGGACTCAGCAGCCTGGGATCTGCACTCCTGCGGGTGAAAGCATCACAGGGGCTGTGGCTGCTGTCATCTTAGTCCACTTATATGTGTCTTTTATTTGAATGTGGGGCCTGCAAATCAACAACGGCTGCTCTTCCACAACCCGCAAGACTTCTTAGTTGTGGAACAGTACCCCAGAAAGCACATGCGAGCATCGGAGCTTGCGCGCATGCGCAACACACACACACACACACACACACACACACACACGTGCGCGCGCGTGCGCACGCACGCGCACACACACAAGCACAAGTTTTCATATTAGTTTCCTGAGTTCATGGATAAAGTCCAGAGCTGCCAAAGCTCCCACTACTTTGCCATGTCACACTAATAGCTTCCAGATCCCATCACATATTAAATTCATGCGGCTTCAGCGAAGCCATCTATTTAATGCAATTCGCTAAATGCCTGCGCAGCCCCGCTGACAGTGACATATTAGTTTTGCTGCCTTTTGCAATCTGATATCTCTGAATTTGCCACCGTACTAAAGATTTGATTAATGTGGTTCCATTTGGATGCAGTAATTGGCTGCGACTGTTGTAGAAAATAATCAGGCTTTCATTCCTTACAAGTGCACGGACATGCTAATGAGAGAGTGGGTTAATTAAGCCTGCGGCAGAAAGCGACAGTTACTGATGACTGTTATGACAAACCACCGACTCGGCATTTGGGAGCAGGACAGCAAATTTGCACTTTATGAAATTACAGGAAAACTAGGACATAAGGAATAAATAGTTACATCTGTTTGGTGAAAGGGTGGGGAGAAGAAAGAGGGGCTCAAGGGGAAGAGAAAAGAACAAGCGAAAGATGTTCTCCCTGAGAACAGGGCCCTGGTCACGGGATTCAGGAACCGGTGGCAGAGACCTCCTGTGCTTCAGTGGGTGCTGTGGATTGTCCTTGAGTGACAAGGGGCTGGCGGTATGTGACACACCCCGTCCAGCACTTGTGTTAGGGACTTTCTGCAAAAGGACCAGCCGGTAGCTCAGTTGACTAGAAACAGAAAGAGATTCAGGGAAAGAGAGGGAGAGGTGAAGGGAAGGAACAGAGCACACATGCTCAGAGCCCTCTTACCTGGGGAGCGGGGGGGTGTCCCAGGAAGGTCACATGACTCTTCCCCCTTTCCTGAGAAGCTGGTCTGTGCACATCTAGGGTGAATCAAATGACCGGTCTACTTAGTTAGTCTTTCAACTCACTTTCTCTCCCCAAATGGATTCCTGCTTCTGGGTTTGACTCTCAGAGCCAAACCCTAGCTCCCTTCTTTGCACTGGGCGGGGTGTACTTCAGCTCTGCTAGCTCCCCTTGGTTCTCTGCTGTCCCTTTCTTTGTCTCTCTAAGCCATTTAGGTCCTGATCACCTTCTGGGGTTCTGCATGGTCCTTGGACTTACAAATACTTCATCTCTCCCTAGCCAGCTTGGGGGCCCCAGAATTTCTCTGCTCAAGCCTACCATCAACTTCTTTATTTCAGTCTGCATTCATCAATTTTTCCCCCAACCAATGATATTTATTGAGTACCTAATGGATATAAAGCACTGTGCTGGGTATGAGGAGGAAACAAACATGAATCTAACTTGGGTCCTGCCTTTTGGGAGCTTCTGGACTGTAGGGGGGAAAAGCCACATATCCACATCACAAACAGTGATGAGTGTGATTAGAACAGACTACATGACGCACCTGTGGGAATTCAGAAGGAAGGAGATCACTTCTGTCCAGGCACACGGGAAGCTTCATAGAAAAGGAGGCTGTGAACCCAGGCGGTGTCGGAAAGGGCATGGCAGGCAGGGAAACCAGCAAGATCAAAGTGACTGTGATCCAATGATGTGGTGTGTTTGGGGAGATGGAGATGGACAGTCATCTGGGGGCAAATGGCAAAGGGTCTCAATGTCCCGAAACAGTTCAGGTTTATTCTGCAAGTGATGGGGCATTATCGGATATTTTTTGGGTCCAGAACGTCATAATCAGAGCTGTGCTTAAGAGAGATGCTTTTGAAAGCAGAGGTGTGGTGTAAGGCATCTGGTGGAGAGGCGTGGGGGTAAACAGGAAAGCAGAGGTCAGGGAGAAGGCCATCCTGGCATTCAGAGAGTCTGAATGGGAGTGCCCTGGAGCAGGGGCTGTGACCATGAACCCAAGTGGATCTTCTCAGTGTGGCAGGGCCACATTCTTAGGGCAGCTGCCCTTTTGGGCTTCTTTTGAGCTCAGAGCTGGGGTAAGAGGATTCCTGGGGGAGACTTCTGAGCAGAGCCAACTAATTATTACAGTTGAATTTTTCTCTGATGGTGAGCCTCCTCCAATCCATGAGAAGGAGAATTTAAGTCGAAGACACAGCAACTCATAGCTGCTTCTGTGTTTAAGAAATGGGGCAGCAGAAGACTCACTAAGTTGTTGAAACCCATTCAATCCACAAAAAGCCAGTTTATGGATGACAGTTCCAGGAACTCCACTGTGGCACCCTGGGAGGGCATCTATCCATTGGTCCACTATTCTTTTGGCGGTCAGGTCATCAACTCTCCTACCTCCCCATCACCACTCTCCCCAATCCCACCAAAACAAACAAACAGACAATTTATATACATGAACTACATTGTCCAACACAGGTAGCTGCAAGGAAAGAAGGAAATTCTGTTTATTGAGGGCCTACTATGGCCAGCACCTTACATACTTTATTTCTTATAATTCCTATTTTATGGATGAGGATACTAGAACTCAGAGATGTAAAATAGAAGCCTAAGTTTGCATAACTAGTAAAGGGGCGGGCAGGGCCAGGTGTGAAAACTGGTTCTGTCTGATGCAAAACTGTGATCTTTCTTTTGACTCTTGAGAATTCTTTTTATTACATGGAAACTTAGTAAACAGTAAATTTCTTGAGTAAGACCAGCTTAGACTCAGGTGGAGCGTATGTTTATCCTCAGGCCCTGGCATGCCCTCGCCCTGCCCAACCCTCATACCCATCAGCACAACAAGTATATGCTGTCCAAAGAGGTGCTTGGAAGCTTAAACCCATGATTTTGCAATGCGCCACGTTCTAGGTGCTTAACGTTGGCGTGTTGAAGGGGCTCCACTGCTCCAGCCACGTGCTTTTTAGAAAGAGTTTTCACAGAGGTCTTTGCTCTTGGCTGGAAGGAGACTGGAAAGTACAGACCCAAAGAGGTAGACTTTGGCCCACATGGTCGACGTGTCTCTGACGAAGCTTGTTGTAGGCATGTTTCCTGTGACTGAGCCACCCTTCTGGGAAAGAGCTCCAGAGAAAGGGGGAAAAGTACCAGCGAATCAGGCTCCAAGGAGAGCAGGTGCCTAAGGATTGGAGAAGGGTCCCTCTCCAGTCACTGGGAAGCATCATCCCTCACTTACCAGATTAGCTGAAGCCTCTGAGACCTGCCAGTCTCCATCTGGGGGAGATTCTGCAGCCTGGGCACCGGGGCCTACCTGGGTACCAGTGATTTAGACTAGAGGATTTCATGGTCTGAAAATGGCTTTAAAATGTGTTTGGAGTTACCCAGAGCACATTTTCAACACTTAAATTGCCATCTTCATATTTTTTAGTATTTGCAATTTACCTTCATACCATTCTTCTCCTGTTTGCCTCAGTACTTCCCCCACGCCTCAGTTTCTCCTCTTGCTTATTTATTCTGAGTTGAATTGTGTTCCCCTGAAAATTTGTGTCTGCCTGGAACCTCAGAATATGACTTTTTGGAAAATAGAGTCTTTGCAGGTGTGATTAGTTAGGATGAGGTCATACTGGATTAGGGTGGCCCCCAAGTCCAATGACTGGTGTCCTTAGAAGAAGAAGAGAGGACACAGAGACACACAGGGGAGGTGGCCATGTGAGGACAGGCAGAGACGGGGTGATGCGGCCACAAGCCAAGGTGTGCCGGGAGCAACCAGGAGTCGGAAAAGACAAGGAAGGGTGTTTCCCTAGAGCCTTCAGAGGGAGCGCTGATGCACGAACACCTTGATTTCAGGCTTCTGGCTTCTAGAGCTCGGAGAGAATACATTTCTGCTGTTTTAAGCCACCCAGTTTGTGGTCTTTGCTACTGCAGCCCTAGGAAGCTGACACACCCTCTCAGGTGACTTAGGGCTCTGACACCTCTTCCGAGTGGAAGCTCGGGCTTCACAGAGGAAACCCAGGCAGGTCTCTGTTATCTCCCTAGGCAGGAGCTTAGGGATTTTTCTGGCTTTAAGATCCAACCATTTCCAGCCAGTGGCTCATTTCTTGCTTCATTCTGTTCAGTTCCTCAGTCCAAGTTTACTCCCTTCCACAAAGCTGCAGATATGATATCCTGGAGACAGACCACTGGGAGCGGAACTGCGTATGTGAATTGAACACATTCTAAGTTCCCAGCCTCTTCATGATCTAGATGATCATTTATTCTCAGACAAAAACCATCCCTCCACAAATGTTTGATCCTGACTCGGACTTCAGACCTCACTTCCCGTGTGTTGGGAACGGGTGGAGATGGGGAGACAGGTTGTGTTTTCGACCAATCCCAGCTCTTCCTCCTGCCTTTCTGAACACCAGTGGGAGATGCTCCAGAAAGTTCTGCATCATCCTCCAAAGGCAAGGGGACCCCGACTCCTCTTTGCACCATCACACCCGCCTCTTTCACCAGGCATTCCCTCCTCCCGCCCTGTCCCCCTTGTTTAATTGTGATGGTCTCGCTCCTGGGGGCTGTCAGAGGGGCTCTGCTCATTTCATACCTGACAGGACCTCTCCCAGAAGCCCCAGAGGGAGACACCGTTAAAGTGTTTTATGCTGGGGGAGAGGTGGGTTGCTGTGCAATAAAACCCAAAGCCATTGAACAAGCCAGCTCCCGGGTAATTACTGGGACGGAGGAGATAGCTTCCATATGCCGGGTGGGCGCTCGCAGGCCAAACCTGCATCTGTTCCCTTTGTTCTGTCGGAGAACAGAGCCGGGAGGGGGTCTGACCTCCCGATAAACCCTCCACCAGAACCCTCTGCCGAGCTTCAGGGAGAAGAGGGGGCTGGGGGAGGTCAGAGGGCAGCAACATCTGGCAGAAGGAGGGGTCGGGGTGGGGGAGTGGGGTGAAGGGACAGGGGAAAGGGATGGGGGCCGGGGCTACCCTACCATAATCAATAAAGCCAGCTACCAGGACATCAGAGAACCATTCATTAACGAGCTCGTTAAGTGATTGATAGGCTTAATTTTCCTGTCAAATGTGGACTTCCCTTGTAAACATGTCAATTGGGGAAAGTTCAAGCTTGTCACTTGGATTTATGGCTGGAATAACATGTAGGTGGAAAAGAGAGGGCAGGTCCCTAGTGACCCGCGCTGGCTGCTATGAAATGGTCAGGCCAGTGTATCCAGGTGCCTCCAAGGCCCTCGGCTTTTCTTCCTACAGCTGAGATAACAATCGCAGCCTCGGTTCTCACTCTGTCATCCTCCCGGGAATGAAGAAATGGTGATCTCGCTGCTGCCGTTCCCACCTCCGCAAGCGCTGTCCCCGGGGTTATTCACTGATTCACCTGGTTATCCCGAGGGACATCCCAGTGTTGGAAAGACTCTCCCAAGCTGTGCTCTTAGAAAACAAATCCTCTTCTCCCTTCTGGTTCTCCTGGAAGATCAAGACTAAAAGGAAAATAGTCCTGAAAGCCCCAGTCACGTGACACAAATAAGCCATCAGCTCCTCAGTGATCTGGAAAATTGCTGGTGACACTTGGGGGACAGGTTGGAGGGGAGGCGGGCACAGGGGGAGTGGCCCGCTCAGAGCAAGTGGAGGGCCGGTGGAGGGCCAGCTGCAGCCCGCAGCCTAATGGGTGGTCCTGTGTTAACCTCCAGTTAACGCGCCACGTTACATCAGCCAAGCACGGCCACGCTCCCCAGATGTAGGAGAAATACAGACACGAGACAAGTGAGCATTTTGGATCATTGAAAATACAGTTCAAAACCCACTAGCATCCATTAGGGCTATGACCGCGAAGTACTGGATATGGCAGAGAGGCTTTTCCGGACCTGGCCGTGGGCTGCTTCCACCAGCACGGTGATGGAATTTGGACCTGGAGATGTTCTGCCCTCTTTAGGGTTAAAATATACTTGGTCTTGTATGGTGGGCTTTCCTCTCTGGCCTGGCTGTGGACCACCCAAGGGCAGGGGGCCTCTGCCTCTCATGCCTGGGTATCTCCTACAACATCTGGAAGAGGGCCTGAGCGCAGAGCCACTGCCGCACCAGCCACGGATGGGCCCAGGAGCGCACACCTTCGAGGCTGCACCTCATCGGCCCTCACGGCCTCTGCTCTGGGGCGCCAGGTACTTCATCCCTGGGGCCCTCAGTGCGGGGAGAGTTAGGGTGGAGGAGGGACGGAGGGGGCAATATCTCTAGGTGGAAACTCTGTGACAGGCTTGCTCCAGCAGCCCTTATCAAACTGGTGTGTGTGTGTGTGTGTGTGTGTGTGTGTGCACTCAGCCTTGTTCTTACAAACGACAGGCCCTCTCTAGGCCTTCCTGGCCTTTCATTTCATAATATATCATTATTGGTCTGGAAATGTGCTATGCCTGGAAATATATACCAGACTGCAGCTTTCTGTGGTGACAATAAACTTGTGAGGCTCTCAATCCTCAGGCAAGGAGTCAGGAGGAATGCCTGCCTAACTCTCTGACGTTCTCCTAATTCTTCTTTTCCCAGAGCTGAAAATTTGGTTTATGTGTATAGGCTTGCTTGCATTTGAATATTCTCGAAGTGGTACATCAACAATCATGATAATAATAACGGCAAAGCTATACCTTTTTTGAGCACTTACCTTATAATACCGAGCTCTCTGATCAGGCCTCTGATTCTGTGACAAAACCACAGTTCCGCCGAAGGCCACGCCGGTGGCTGCAGATGGAGACCGGCCGGTCTGCGGCCTCCAAAGACCAGGCTTGTTGATACCTCTGCTGCATTAGTGCCTCAGAGAGTCCACGGCCATCTTAATTGCAACGTGTTTGCTGTATTGGTCAGAAATCTGTATGTTTGTTTTTGTGGCAGGATCTCTGAGCACCTAGAGGCAGAGATTTTCTGAAATAGTTTTAGGTTCAGACCGGCAGGTCTATTTTTCTTCCTTACCTAAGTTCTGGTGTATAATAGGAGGCATATTATGGCTCTAATGTTCTCTTGAATTGAGCCTCTCGAAAGGCCCCAGGACCAAGTGTGGACACCAGCAAAAGCCCTGTTGGGAAGAGGTGTGAGGGGGGCTGGGAGGTCCAGCAGTCATGGAGCCACCTCTCGGCAGGGACCCGACCCTCACTTTCCTTTAATGCGGTCAAGGCCGTTGAACCCAGGCCCAGACAACTTCCCTCCAAATCCTATTGCATTCCAGCCTGTGATTATTAATTATTATTATTAAAGCAATCTCTCTTACTTATTGAGCACCTACTAAGTGCCAGGGACGGCCCAAGCTACTTTACAAATGCTCTGATCATCACAATAACTCTACCCCGGGGGGACTCTTGCTACCTCTGTTTATAGATAAAGAGACTGAGGCTTGGAGAGTGGAAGGACCTTCCCCAGGGCGAGGAGGGAGAGGTCTGCTCACCTCTAGAGCCTTGTTCTCAGGCAGGCAGCTTCCCAAATTCTCTCCCCTCTCCCAATCCTCTCGCCCAGACCTCCTCTGCACAATCCACTTTCGAAAGTGGCAGGGAGCCTAGAACACAGCCTGCACGGCTACTGTCCGCCTGGTGTCCTCTTGTCTTCTGACCTGGTGTCTGGTGAGCATAGACAACGGATTCTTTGCACTGTGCTGGGATGGGAAGGACTGAAGTCTGTTCTTTGCCTGCGTGTAGCATCTGCGGCAAGCTCTTCCCAGGAAATTGAGGGATTCCTTCTATTCCAAGTGGTCAAGCCCAGAGGAAGCAGATATGCCTCATGAACACATTCCTTCAGCCTGTAAGAAGCTGTGAAAACTTCAGAGGCTTGCAGGCCCCTCAGCCTCCACCCATGACTCAGGTCTGCACCTCCCTGGAGCGCTGGTCCTGCCCTGGGGGCCTGCTGATACCTGGATGCGACACTTTGTTTTGGGTACCCGCTTCCTCTCTCCTGGGACTGTTGGAGAAAGAAGCAAGAAGATGTGCCCTGTATTTTGGAAGACATATGTTTCAGCCCTGCTCAGCCCAAATGTCCTTGAACCCAGGCATTTTCATGGTAAAGAAGACTGATCAATGGCCCCATTTCCAAGAGACAGGGAGGTTCTTTAACTTGCAGGAAGCAAAAACCCTGTCTGGGCTAGAAAGTCCTGAGCTCCGGGCGCTGGCACTAGCCCCTGGGAACCAGCAAGTGAGATGAATTGGGAGCCTAGAGCAAAATATTTGGCTTCATGCAATTTAGTTTCTTTCTACTACTTGCTTAAAATTCTGCGGAACAATTAAATCTTAAAAGTGTCTCATGAATGCCTTGGGCTCCCTTTTCCTTCGGTTTTATTGATTGTATCTGATATCACTCACAAGAACAAGAATTGTTTTTTTTTAAACATTTAATAAGACTGTTTGGTTGGAATCCAGAAAGAGAAAGTCCACAAAGTGGGAAAGCATCTAAACCATGGCAGCTGGCTCAGCTCAGCAAGTGGAAAAGCTCACATCATCCTCGGGTTGTCTTTGATCAGGGTCTTGATGGGGACCAGTGAGGAAATAGCTCTGAATGAAGGCTGGGTGTTCCTGCCCGTGAGTATGTAGTGGATCCTTGGGGATAAGGCAGAAAATAAACACTCCAGGCAAAAAAAGGCTTAAGGACCCTTTAAGAAGACAGATGAGCAAAAACAAATGAACACAAGGATCTTCTCCTCTCTCCACCCAAGCAGGTTACTGAGGGCTGATTCACAGGTAACATCATACTTGTAACTTTCTGTACCAGGTAATCAAACTGAGTGACTTAATGCCACATAACAGGTGTGAAGCAGTCACTGAAGGTAGAAAACCATCATAAGCAAGTATTTATTTCATTTTTTCTGATCCCCTCTTGGCAAGTGGTTTACTCATTCCCTTTCCAAAGCCTTCTAGACATCTGAACTGAGCAGGACCTGAGTGAATTAACAGCCTCAGGATGGCTGATGAAGCCAGGACGTGCTGCCTGAGCTTCTTTTTAAAAATCCAGGTGAAAAGGTGTTTGAGAATAATGAAATCTAAGAGCTGCCTCCTGTCTATCCTGGAAGATGGGCTACCTGCCCACAGCATGGAGGTGTCACAAGCTTCTAACATAAGGCCCCTGCCAAGATGGGGATGACGATTTCTCAGCAAAAGGGGAAATGGAGGGGCGAGGAGGAGGTGGAGGAGGCATATGATTGCACTGGGTTTTGATGGCCTTGTGCTTTCAAGCCCCAAGAAAGAGGGATTTGAGCTGCAGCTCAATACAGAGCAGCGATCTCTGGTGGTAGCGGGGCAGGGGGTTGGGGGGACAGGGGGCGTGGCACAGCTGCCTTTTATAGGTTTGGAATGAAAAATGTTTTTAATTAAGGAGTGGAATTGGGGCTTTTAGTATCGCTACACGCTATGTACCTGTCAAATCGGCTGGATGGGAATTGTGTTCTGACCTTTCACCCCCCCCCCCACCTACTTTAACCAAAGGACTCTGGGAGAATGCAGAGGAGCCACGAGCATCTGAGAAGATCTGAGGCTGCTTGTGGGGTGACACATGCAGAATACACCCCGGTGCAGGGAACACCCCCCCATCACATCGTGAGTGACTTACAGCATGAATCCAGCTGCCTGGCTCGGGAAGGAAAAGTGGGTCTGCGTCACCATTGACTGTGGACAAGAAGGAGAGCCATGAAGGCTAGGGGACCCAAGAAAACTAGAGGAACAAACAAGAAAAATAAGGACAATAAAAATTTAGAAATTAAAAAAATTAAAAAGTGAAACAAAACTAGAAAGGTGATGCACTGTGGCAGTATTCTCACTTGATACAAGCCCCCTCCATCTCCAAAGTACTCCCCCCCCAAAGAAAAAAAAATACCCTGTAAATGGAAGGGAAATCATTCTGTGGAGGTGACAGTGCTCGTGGGAGATGCCCACAGACAGCAAGCTTTGGTAACATCTCTGTGAAATTTCAGGAACCAGCAAAGGAAAGGAGTTACAGGCAGAAGCCACCATTCTCTCCTGGTGATAAACTCGATGGTCCCCTGAGCTCAGCTTGTGGAATTTTTCCCAATTTTTCTTTTTTTTGAAAGCCTCTCAGTTATAAGGTGCTTCCATATGAGATGTGAGTCCTTCCCTAAATATTGGAAAGAGCCTCCTGGGAGTTAAGTCATGAGCTAGTAATCCTTTGGGCCAAAGCAGGAGAATAGCCCAAGCGCCATCTCTATGCCTTTTCAGGCCCTAATATTCCACACATTTCTGTGGAATCTCTTTGGTTGACTCATCTTCCTTTGTGCAGAATTGGAAAATCCTGTTTCCATCCTTGAAGATCCAATGAGGGTCGTGTTAATTCCTTTCTAGGCCCTAAGTAGTAACTACACCCCCTGCCCTTATAGGTTAATAAAAGTTGAAGAAAATTTTGATATGACATCAAATACATGCATGCTGAAATTACCCCCCTCCTGATTTCTAATTAAATTTTTGAGTAAGTTCACCAAAGCCGAACTATTCCCTTTCCTGTCCTTTCCTCGCGTGCTCCCTCCCTCTCTCCTGTGTTTCTGCTTTGCTGGTTCCTTTCACAAACGTTTAGCCCATGTATCGGTACTAGTTGTAGGTTCAGTTCAAATGTTACCTCCTCAGTAAGGGTTACGCTCCTGCTGGGCAGAAATAATCGCTCCTCTGCTGTGCTTGGGCGGTCCAGCCCTCCCTCCTCCATCCCCCTCCCTTCCATCCGTCATTCACAATCTGGAGGGTGTAGCACTCATTACTTGGTATTGCATTTAGCTCTCTATGTGTCTGCTCTGACCTGCCAGCTGCTTCAGGGCACAAATGCTACCTTTCTTTCTTTGCATCTCTGCTGTTAGCACAGTTCCTGGCCCCTGGAAAATGCTCAATAAACGTTGAAAGGAACTGAATGCAGAACAGAGGAATGAAAAGTATCAGAGGCAAAGCATGGTAGGTTTTTGGAGTCTTGGTGGAGAAAAGTGATGTTTGCTTGTGGACTAAAGATCTATTCTCTTTTTTAAGACAATAATTAATTAATTAATTAAATTGAAGTACAGTTGATTTACAATATTGTGTTAGTTATAGGTATATAGCAAAGTGATTCAGTTATACAGTGATTCAGTTATACAAAAGAATATATATATATATATATATATATTCCTTTTCAGATTATTTTCCATTATACGTTATTACAAGATATTATACATAGTTTCCTGTGCTATACAGTAAATCCTTGTCATCTATGTATTTTATATATAGTAGTTTGTATCTGCTAATCTAAAACTCCCTCTCCTCCTTCCCCTTTGGTAACCACAAGTTTGTTTTCTATGTCTGAGTCTGTTTTGTTTTATAAATAACTTCATATGTATTATTTTTTTAGATTTCACATATAAGTGATGTCGTATAATATTTGTCTTTCTCTGTCTGGCTGACTTCACTTAGTATGATAATCTCCAGGTCCATCCGTGTTGCTGCAAATTTCATTCTCTTTTATGGCTGAGTAGTATTTCATTGTATATATATATATATATATATATACCACACTGGAGACCTATTCTTGATATTCTGCCACAGTTGAAGGCAAGGACGGTGTGATTGATCAGCTACACCCCCTCATATAAATTATCTATTATATCATATCATTGATACATACACATAGATACTACATTGTTCACCATGCAGAACGTTACTGAACAAGTTAAATTATTTCGGTTTCATTTTCTTTGTTAGACTTACTGTTTCTCTTACGATTATGTACTGAAAATTGTTGAATGATTTTTATCACATTTAGTATCAGGCATTGCATTACAGCTGACAGAAATAACTGCTAACATTTATTGAGCCCTCACTATGTGCCAGGCATTCTTTTAAGCACTTTACATATATGAACTTATTTACTTGATACAGCAAACCTATATGCAGCTCAAACATGATCTGTAATTGATGCTATTATCTTGCTTGGCTGCAAATAAAAATTTCATAATATCCTATAAGCATATGGTTAGCAATACAGTTGGGAATATGGGTAGAGAGTTTGAACTATTGTGATTAAGTGAGAGTATTTATCTAATTCACACCAGCACAAATTCAGTTTGATGGCTTAAGAAAAAAGTGTTGACATTTGGATTCATAAACATTATAACTTGGGAGAAGAGGGGTCCAAGGTCATTGTTGTGGTGTCGGTCTTGGGAAGAGTCTCAGCAAGAGAGCAGGAAAGGGAAGAAAGTCCCACGCTTTGTTGTCAGCGTGTTCTACACGTCTGATAGGAGGGAGCTTTAAGGACCCCATTGGTTCATCAGGCTGCGATGATGATCGTGGGTCTCTGAGTCTAAAGCATGAGAGGAGCTGTGAGTTGCTGGGATTCCCTTCACTGCACTCCCGGAGAGATGTTTACTTTGCCCCTTGCCTGTTATTTATTGGTGATAATTCTTGCTATTAAGTCAAAACATGGAGGTTGAAGGATTTATAGACTCAAGAAGGCTATGATGCCTCACTCTCTCTTCTTGCAATTTGACACACACAACGGGACCTTAATTCACCTTTGTTGAGTGAATCAGCAGATTTCTCTCCAGCCTACACAGGCACCGTGATAGCAATTTGTGATCTTATTATGTTAGGTTCACACCCTATTAGTATTTATTTTAGTTAATATAATGCAATTAGAGTGTAATCATATCAGCAGCTTTCAGATCATGTCAAAAAAATAAAAGTTATTGAAATACCAGTGCTAATGTAAAGTGATGGAAAATAGCTAATGTGTGGAAATGTTTGGATTGAGTTAGGCATGAGGAGAAAGTTGGGGGGTGGGAGGAGTGGGGGAATCAGATCTTTGGCTTCTGAGATCCCTGTTGACATGCTCAGGGCTCAGGGATGCCTCTTGCCTCTGCATTCTTTCCCAGATGGGGATGTGATCCTTTTACTCTTTATTCAGACAAAGTTCTCTTTGGGTGTGTCCAAGAAGGTGGTCTTGAGGTTGATCATGGGAAGACAGAGATGGAGATCGAATTCCAACTTTTCTCTAAGTGGCTGTGTGACTTAGGCAAGCCTTCTACCTTCTCTGGGCCCTTAGTCCTCACCTGTAAGACAAGGAGGGTGTCCTAGATAATAATAAGGTCCTCTGACTCTGTTATTATATTTAATGATACTATCACTTCTCTGAGCCTAAGTTGAGCTATAAGGCACATTAAGCTGATGCTATTTTTTTTTTTTTTTTTTTTTGGCTGGAGCAAAGCCCCAAGTGGCCCAGTGGCCACAGAAGACCAGCACTTCAGCACTGTGCAAACTGTTAAGTACCATTCAGTGCTTGCAGCCCTATCCTACCAGATCTTCTAGGACCTGGGTGGTGAAGTGTGGACAACTATTTCCTTCAGAGGGTGTTAAAGCTTTATAATGCCTGGGTTGGTCATAGTTTCTCATTCTGCAGCCCTTTCCTCAGCGCCTTGGCTGATCCTGATTTCCCCACCTGTTAAGGGGGTAGGTGGGGAATTTGGGCAGGTAGAAGATTCTGGAAAAGAAGCCAAGTGAAGAAGAAAAAGTAGTCTAAGAGCCAGACACCAATTTCCAATGGTCCTTTTGTTTTGGCAGCTCTGATTCTGGCTTCTCCACAGAAGGGTGCAGTGCCATCTGTGGGCTCTTTTCCAACTTTTGGATTCTTTGTTGGCTCTGACCATGACCACAAGAAGCTCATTGTTTGGTGCTTGTTAGCTATGGCACCGGTGGTGCAACTCTGAGGAAATAATTATCACTTATTTCTGAGAAGAAGCCTCCAGCCGGATCCGCGCTTGTAGTGGCGCATACATCTCGCAAAGAATTGTTATTTAAGCAATAATCCTTGAGAAATTGGTCGTTACCCGCATTAAACGACTCAGCCCATTGCCAAGGATGGTTAACGCTCTAATAAACTGGTCATTAAATGCAGTAACAATGAATTTCGAGGGTATTATTGCTATTATAAACCTTAATCAATAGTTTATAACAGCAATAATGTGGTCCTTTCTCTTAATGGTAAGTAGGGTGGCTTGCGCCATCACCTTGAAAATGTTTCTGTGGTGGCTGGTGAGTCAGAGGGGAGGCCTTCTCAGTGACGCTCACTCTTCAGGGTCATACCAGGGATGGCAAAGGACACCTTGTGGGCTCTTGACTGCCCTGCTCTGTTCTCCGGGGACCAGGTGTGGAGCAAGAAGAAAGGGATTCTCTTCCAGCCCCTATGGTCCTCCCCCATTACAGACACAGTGAGGCGCTGGGCATGGGAATGCTTGGATGTGCCTGGGCATGAGACTCAGGATGAGGATAGATTCAAGATGGGTCTCCTCGTGGACGGGTGGTGATTAGGAAGGAGAAATGACCACCTACTTAGGGGCGTGGAGTCTGCTAACTTGTGATGTGCCTCCAGATGAAAATCACATCACTTTCGTGAGCCTCTGAAAGATGGAGCTTGGAATCAATCAAGTCCCAAGTCCCTCTCTGGTATAACACTCTGTGGTTCTTTTCATAATATTGGCATCTTATATTAGTTTACCATTATAGAGTAATAAGAATAATAACTTATGTAACCCTTGGTACTGTTCTTAGTTGTTTGCATTTATGAACTCATTGAATCCTTACAACAACCCTGCTTCTATTATCAAGGACTCTGAGGCCGAAGAGACTAAGAAACTTGTCTGAGTGCAGAGCTAACCCCAGGTGGAGCTGGGATTTCAACACAGAGAGTCAGAGTCTGTGTTCCTCCTTCTTACACTCTACCTTCTCTCTAGAAGTCCCCCTTCATTATTTAATTCAATCCTCACATCCTTTGTGGTAGGCTGGTTGGGGCTGCCATATTGGTTTTACAGATGAGGTAGCCAAGGCTCTGCTCAAGTTGATGCTGTGGGTCTGAGCCCCACCCAGGTGGACCTTCTGCTTCTGGCTGTGTATGTGCCAGGGAGCTGTGCTGGGAGCTTCCAGACCAGGAACTTCTCTCTCCAATGATGTGGGCTGGGCACATCCTGATGCCAGACTCCTCATCACGGGGATCTCTTCCAACAAAAGGAAGGGAAAGTTCATCCCCTCCCACATCGCTGGAAGCGTGCCCCGGGAGACAGGAGGTCTGATTATTTTATCCAGCCTGACATTGCTTAGAATGCATGGGAAAATGGACCTGCAGTAGACTTTGGGAGCAAGGGTATTTGGGTATTTAAAATTTTTTCTTTTTTTCTTTTTTTTTTTTTTTAATTTTATTTATTTATTTATTTATGGCTGCGTTGGGTCTTCGTTTCTGTGGGAGGGCTTTCTCCAGTTGCGGCGAGCGGGGGCCGCTCTTCATCGCAGTGCGCGGGCCTCTCACTATCGCAGCCTCTCTTGTTGCGGAGCACAGGCTCCAGACGCGCAGGCTCAGTAGTTGTGGCTCACGGGCCTAGTTGCTCCACGGCATGTGGGATCTTCCCAGACCAGGGCTCGAACCCGTGTCCCCTGCATTGGCAGGCAGATTCTCAACCACTGCGCCACCAGGGAAGCCCTAAAATTTTTTCTTTATTATAGAAAATTGAAGGCATGTATTGAAGGAGAGTTTAACGAACCCCCATGTAACCATCGCCAGCTTGAGCCATTATCAACACATGGTCTATCTTGTTTCATCCAACCAGCCTCTCACCCCTTCTCACTCTGGAGTATTTTGGAGTAAACCACAGATATCATAGCATTTCATCTGTTATCACTTGGGCATGAATCTCTAAAAGTTAAGGATTCTTTACAACAATAATCACAATACTGCGGTTGGACCTTGAAAATGAACAATAATTCCTTACTATCATCAACTATGCAGTCAGATTTCAAATTTCCCAGATTGTCTCATAAATGTGTTGGGGTTTTCTTCTTGCCCCAGCTACCCACATGCTCTGTGACCTGAGACAAATCCCTTGCCTGGTTTGTTTCCGTTTACTCATCTGTAGAATGAGATGTACAATCCACGCCCCTTCTCTTCCATCACTGGTCACTGGGTGGTTGAGATGAGGCTTTCGCTGGAAGGCCTTTCAATGGCAGCATCTCTTAATAAGCTGCATTGTCATGCCTGGGTCTCCTCTGCAGACCCAGGGAGGAACATTCGAGAGGCTGCCCCCATAGTGCGCCCTTTTGAGTTTGACCTTCTTTTCTTCTGGCACACTCCAGAGAGCAGACTTATTATAGGGATGGAGGGGAGGGAGAGCAATCCTTCATGCCAGCACTGCCTCCCTGCCAGGTGGCCTGTCTACAGAGGAAGCAGGAGCATCTTAGTGACCTTTCTCCAGGAGAGGAAGAGGGAAGATGCTGGCTGCATTTAGACCGTCAGTGAAGTGATGTTGCCCGTCCAAAGCCAGCCTTGGGGTAATCAGGCCACACTGAATGAAAAGGCCCCATTCTCCTCTTATCCTTGGTCCTCTGGGTTATAACCCCAGTTCGGCCACTGCCCCACTGGGACTCTACTTCCTCCTGTGCAAAGTGGGAGGGCTGGGCGGGAGATGCCCTGGAAGACTGTAGAGAAACACCTGCAGGCTTTTTCAATCTTTATATTTTCTTCTGGAATTTATACACGGCTGAGAGTGAAACCTCTTCCCCGGACTTTCTCTCCCCACCTCCCTCCCTCTCTACCCACCTTGAGAATTTTAGGACTAAAGGGTGGCTAGTGTCACTTGATGTGCTAACATCCTATGAAGCCAAGGTTTTGCCCAATTTACCAAGGTGTTTCCTGTCCTGCAGAGCTAAGAGGGCCGTGTCTGCTGGGCAGTGACTCCTGGGGCGGGAGGTTGCCCTAAATGACCTTTGGTGGAGCTCCTTCTTCTAGGTTTTTCCTGGGACTTCAGGTTCTTTTCTGTAAGATGTGTTTACCCACAGTGACTGGTGCCTTGGGGACGTTGAACAGGGATAATTCATAGACACAAGAGATAGATCAGGACGTTGAAATGGGGATGATTTAACAATAGGAAGACCCACCAAATATCTGCTTGCCTTTTTCTCTTCTGGTGTCTGAGTTGGGCTGTGGGTCAGGACAATTGGCCCAGTTTTCTCACCATTCTCCCACCCACGGTGCAGCTCGGTCTCCACCCGGAGTCTCCTCATCCACCTGGGCCTTACAACGGATGCTCTGCTTGGTGATTCAGCCTCGGCACCCAGCTGCCAGTGGGTGGGGGATCTCTAGAGGGTCTGCAGGTTCAAAAAAGTCTCTTTTCTTCCCAGGTGGGAAACTTTATAGGATTTATTCAAGGTGCACTTCTAGAACCGCTACCCTGGGCTGACTGTCCCTCTTCAGCCCCTGGGCCACATCTGGTGGGGTCCGTTTTGCCAGGCTGCCCTTCCAGGCCTTCCCCAGGGTCCCCAGCCTCCTGTTGCTCCTTTGTCCCCAGCCTTTGTAGAGAGGATCTGGTGATGCCAGCGGCAGAGGGTGGAGGGCATAAAAAAGACTGATCTGGAATAAACGGAAAAGTTTACTCTGTGCAGCACCGAAATAAAAAAGCTCATTCAGAAAGTTAATGATTTATTTTATAGTTTCATTATCAGGGTCACATTACTCAATAGCATTTCAAACATGTCATTTGTACAAACTATGGTAATTAAAATTTATAACATACTTCATCAGCAGCATATGAATCTTTTAGCCGGCACTCTGCTGTCATATAAACAGTGTAATTTCAGCTGCAATTCACCCTTTATTGGCTCTCATTTGTGATTTAACAGCCATCAATGACTGTGCTATAAAGAATAAATTAACCATCCGTAAACCTGACGATGACAGGGAGAGTCAAATAGACTTAAACGCCTTCCGCCCAGCTCTTGGAGCCGGCAGAGAGCAGGTGAAGGCCAGGTACACACCAGACCCACTGCATGAAGGACCTTCCTGCCTCCTGCTGCCTGCTCTCACCAGGATGCTTCCTGGTTGGCCCCGAGGTGCCTCTGGCTGCCACTTGTAGGAGTATCAGCTTTTCTGCTCCCAGGATGGGGAGGTGGAAGGAGAAATGGCCCCTTCACAGACGCATCTTGGGATGTCTGTGCCCATGCTGGGAGCTAAGCTATCATCTTGCAGGTTAATTGTCAAGAGAGAACATTTGGAAATGTGTAGGGGCATTTTCCGTTGATCTAATGGCTGCGAGGGGGGAACCACTGGCATATGGGAGTTGGGGCCAGAGATGTAAGGCTGCAGAGGGCAGGATTTGTCCTCCCCGCAGTGCCTTGCGCCAGAAACGCTGGCGGTCCAAACTTCTCCTTCGGCAATGAGGAAACAGGGCAAGGCCTTGCTGCCAGCTGTCCGGGCCTTCAGGGCAGAGACACAATGAGAACCTAGTCTGAAGGTGACAGCGCCTAGGGCAGGTCTGGCTGGCTCGCAGGGAGTGACAGTCAGGATGGATTAGGAACATTCCCCCTCTGAGGGCCACGCTCCTCGGCGCCCCCTTGGCGGGGGTGATGGTCGGGGCGCTCTGGCTGGGCCCCATGACCGACACTGTACACAGCTCGTAAATGAAGCGGATTGGATTTGTTACTGCGACGTCTCCAAGGAGCCTGGGTCATGCAGGCCAATAAAATTGGCCTCATAAATTCATCCTGACATGCAGGATTACTCCAGCCTGCTGAGGTCACCTTCCTGCCCTGATTTATCACCCGCCTATGGGTTAATAATACTGTTTACTGAGTGTTCCCTTCTCGTTTCTCCACTTGCCCTCCCTTTCTTGGAGCAGATACTGATCAGAGCGTCTCTTTGGAAGGGTGTGATGGGGGCGAGAGAGGAGGGGAAGGAGTACGTGGGTGGGGCGTTGTTTCATTCTGTGCTGTTTTAAAGCTATATGTATATATATATATTTTCTTTCTGAGACGTTACCTCCAACCCTTCCCATCCAGGGCCCTATTTGGAGTTTTACCTGAAAAAAGGTGGTTTGGGAAAGAGTGGGTCCTCTCTCACTGCCATATGTGTGCTCGGGACATTAAATAAGAAGTGACTTTTCTGTCCTTCCCCTGGCCAAGTCGTAGGTGACTCACCCCCATGAAGGTGTGTGTCAATGACCAGCCTCTGCTTCGAAACATTATGGGATTTAGTGTTGATATGGAGAAGCTAGTGGAGAGCAAATGCCTGTCCTTTCTCTTCTCACGACCAGAAGATGTCGGTGGTAAGAACATGGAAAATCCTCACATGGATTTTGAAGTCCCTCCCACACCTGAAGTTCTCTGACCCCACTTCTTCCCATTGACAAGCTTCCACGTGTTACATTCTGGGCTTGCTTGCTACAGTTTGAATGATCCAAACCAAACCAAAGCAGAACCACGGAAGAATTAGGTGGGTGGCTCTTTAAATGTTTCCCTTTGTGCAACAAGTAGTCTGGACAGTGCCCGGGTCCCCTCCTCCTTCTTGTAGCAATGGGCTTGAGACCAAGCACTTGACCGTGACACCATAAATAAATGAAATCGGGGACCCTCAAGCATGTGACTTCAGGGCCTCAAGGCTGACTTGAATCAGGAGGCCTGGGCGAACTCAGGGGCAGAGTTCCGGGTGGGACATCATATCTCTAAACAAATTAGCAAACAATTATGGAGCAATTTCTCTGTGAGTCTCAAACCTCAAGAATTTAGACAGTGTCTGCCCTCAAGGTACCTATAGTTTACTGAGGAATCACGATGAATGACTATTCAGCTGATTTGGGAGTGTCCATAGAGGTACATTTATTTATTCAATCATCAAACACTTCTGAAATCCTGCTTCTAACCAGGCACTGGCTCCCACTGTTTGAAAACTTTTCTTGGCTGCTGCTTTGGGGCTGATGGCCACCTGGGTCCTAACCCTTCTCCATGCAAGTGACCTTCTCTGCTCCCTCTCCAGTCTCCTCCCCTGGCCACGGCTCTCGCCCAACCCTGCTGACGTGCCCTGAGAGAGAGCGTTCAGAAGACAAAATCGCTTTCAGAGAGCCCGGGCCTGCTTGCACCGTGTGAGGGCCGAGGAGGGCTGGGCTGGGCATCTACGCAGCACGAAGGGGGTCCTGCCAGAACCAACCCTGGTGAGGCTGCAACCCTCCTGGCCACGGCTCCACAGCCGGCTTCTTTGCTTCCCAGGATCTCTGGCTGCCCGGTGGTTGCAGAGCTTCGAGCAGTCGGCTTTGGACCCTCCGGCAGCCCCAGAAGAGGGAGGAAGGGGAAGAAATGGGGAGACTGGGGCTTTGCCATATGGGGAGTGAGCCGGACGGGAGTGGTTGTGGTGACCCAGAGGACACAAGTTCCATAGATTGGCTTCTAGTCCTGATCAACCCTCCCTCCCTCCCTCGGCCAAGGAGGGAAGAGGACTAACCGATTCCCAGGTGATGCCGTAGGTGCTGTCACAACTGCTACCTCATTTCCTGTCGCGGCACCCTGATAAGTGGGCATTTTTAGCTCTCTCTCTTTTTCTTTTTCTTCTTTTTCTTTTTTAATCTCTTTTTCTTTTTAACCAGTGAGGAGATCCACTTAGAGAAGCTAAGCTATGGGGTCAAGGTCACACACCTAGTAAGTGATTTGGACCAAAGCCCATGCTTTTCAAAATTATACCGGGGGCTTCTCAGGCTCTCTGAGGAAGCCGACAGGGGGGCATGAAGAGGCTTGGGCAGTGCAGAGCCGGTCAGTGGCAGGACTGTTCTTCAATCTGGCTCTCCTCCTACTTCACTCTGCTGCTTCCCACTTGCCCTGAAGGAAGTCCATTAAATAGAGGTACTTGTCTTCCCCAGAGCATTTACTCACTCTGGAGAATTAAAAAGCTTTGGGAATTCGGGGATTTGTGGAGAAGAGCAAATACTATCTCTCTGGAGATATAGAGGCATATACATATACATATTCGGTTGGGAAGAAAAGTTGGCTGGAGTCCCTGGGATCGGGCGGCCTGAATCCAGGGTCATTTCCAGGCATGATGGTAAGGTAGCTGGAAGTACTTCAGTGCCTCGTCTGTGAGGGCCACTGCTGGCCGTGAATTTTCACGGCCCAGCCTCGGACGCCTGTGATGTCACCAGCCGAGGTCCCCCCTCCTGTGTTTGCTTGAGGCCTCACACGGTTCTCTCGTACCTACAGGCCCATCGCAACCCCGCAACGGCTGGGTACAAAGGGCCTTCTATTAAAACAAAACAAAACGAGAAAATCAAAACTCTCACCACCAAGATGCAGGGAAATGGTGGGTTTGGGCCTAACATCAGGGCAGGCTCCCTGGGTTAGGACAATTGTCCTCCACAGGCGGGCGGGTGGTCAGCATTCACTGCCCCACTGTGCCCGGTGCTGTGCTGGACGTGGTGGGCAGGCAGAGGGAGACGGCAAGGGGGCAGGCGAGCCACATGTCACGGGCAGCAGGCTTGTCCCGAAGGTACCTACACATCTGTCCTCTCTGGCATGTGCTCCTTGAGTTGGTAAAAACCTTCCTGGGGTGACGGTCGGAGTCGCCCACTGAGAAGAGCAGGAACCGCACACACAGGGTTCCAGACCTAATTCTGCCATTCGCTACCATCTGTGTGACCTTGAGTCAGTCCCTCCGACATTTTCCCCTGCTTGGTTTTTTCCATTTGTCAGCGTGTGATGAAGGAGACAGGGATCTGAAAATAAGCGTTATTATGAGACAGAAGGAGGGCGTTAGTTCAGAGATGGGGACCCCCATCACTCCTGGTCTGAGTTTGAGACAACCTTCAAGCTACATGTCGCGCATTTGTGCTTTTGATGACACGATGTCATGGGCCGAACT